>NC_135497.1:185466315-185654521 GCF_052857255.1 Amblyomma americanum
CATTATTTCTTGGTGTCTAAGCTTAATATCCTGTTAAGCACACCTTCGTTCGACACTGGCTCTTCGCCCATAGAGGAATACGAGCCACAAGGAAAACGGGGCATACCGATTTGTCAGTCGTGAGAACTGAATGGAAGTAAGTGTTAAAAAGCAGAAGCAATCCTTAGTTGTTCAGAAACGCGACAACGTTTGTTATCAACGAGTCAGAAGTACACCCAGGGAGTAAAACAGATTTCCAGAATTTACGGGCATTAGATTTCATTAATTTGGGCAAAGTGACTTTGTATTAAAATTCTTTGCAGATTCATTTTTACACGAAGCTTCTCTTGTATGATCTTTACTGTGTCGCCAGAAAGTTTCGATTCAGCGTAATCTTGCGACACGGCGTGATAAGTGCAATAGGTCTCTACCCATACTGGGAATGTCAGCGTTATTTTTCCTTTGTTTTTAAAGAATAAAACGATTGATGCACATTCTGACATGATTTTAGAGGAAAGCTGGTAAAGTATTGACATCACTGGTGGCACTTTTTGCTAGAACCTGCGAGAAAAAAGGAAAGAAATCATTGGAACCGTTGTTTTTCCTTGCTCTAGAACGTTGTTTTTCCTTACTCTAGAAGTTTGTCCTGAAGAAAAACTTTATTGTACCTTCTTCTTCAACACTGTTAGGGAGAACGATCTCTCATCAACATGCTTTTTTGCTGCGCATTAGCTCCGAGTCGGTAAACTGGTGCACGCTGCCTAGCCAGGCTAGCCTGCTCGCTGTGAAGACGCCGGATTTGACCGGCTCTGCTTCTTGCGTCGAAAGGAGCCTTCCTCTACAGCGCAGCCCAGTGCGCGGGCGCAGAACGCCGCCGCTGCGAGGGAGCCAGCACGCGCGGTCCTCGGGGGTCCCCGAGTGCCATCTCGCCGCGCGCCTTTGTTTTGACGCCTTTATGAGCGCTTATTTATTCGGCACTCAGCTTTGGCTGCGGCTTCTGGAACTAGAGGCGAAACATATGACGCCCCAGAGAAATACTCACTTTTCCAGGGTCCGCATCCATTCAGCTCGTTCGGGGCGCGGAGAGCACGATCCGCTCTGCCATAACTTGCGCCTTAACTTCAACATGAAGCACGTTCTCAGTAGAATAAAGAGCATGCTTAACAAAAGAGTCGACAGGGGAGAAGCCGAGGTCTTTCATTTATTTAGGCACATGCTGCACATCGGGCTGTGTGACTTATGCTGCATACACAAACATTTAGCAGTAAAACTAGCGTGCAGAACTTACTGCTATTCGTGTCGCCATTGAGCATATCAGTGAAGAAACACCCCAGCAATGGTCAGTTTTCACATATTCACAGGCAGCCTTCCAAGCGTTACAATCTGCTCTTCGTCATGGGTCCCATCAACAACTTGTCGCCGAAATCCGAGAGCTCCACCACACAGCCATCAACAAAGGGCACGATATTGTTTACCAATGGCTGCCAGGACACAGCGGCATCGCAGGCAACCAACGCGCGGACGAGGCCGAGCGAACTGCTCACCATGGGGGTGATTGTGTGTCCATCCCCATCTCGAGAACCGACGCAGCGGGTAGGCTTAGATCACTGTCGCGATACATTCTGCTTACCGCGTGCAATTCAGGCCAATTCTCGCGTTTAAAAATCTTGGACCCAGATCTGAAGCTTCGGCTTCCATCCGGCCTATCACGACGTGAAGCAACTTTGTTGTGTCGCCTGTGGCTTGGTGTAGCTTTCACCAAGCGCTACTCCTTAATAGGTATGGCTGACAGCCCTGCATGTGCCATCTGCGGATGTGATGAGACAATAGCCCACATTCTTTGTGAATGCCCTGCCTACAGCGCCAAAAGACAGTCTCTCTGCCGTGCATTGGAGCATCTCGACCTGTGCCCACTGACGGAAACGAAGATACTCGGCCGCTGGCCGCGGCAGTCGTCGGCGGTGAAGGCCTCTAAGGCACTGCTGCGCTTTTTGAAGACTTGTGGCCTGCACGATAGGCTGTGACTTTACTGAACGCTGTGACTTTACATAGTGACTTTAATTTCCTGCAACTGTCTTTTCTCATTCATCTTTTTCTCCCCTCACCCCTTTCCCCCCGTGCAGGGTAGGAAACCGGCTATTCGTCTGGTTAACCGCTCTGCCTTTCCTCCTCATCCTCCTCCTCCTCCTAGCGTCTAATAACTGACGGTATATTCTATAGGTACGAGCTCGAAAACGTCATGAGCTGAGTTCAATAATAAATTTAGCAGCTCAAACTGTGCTGTTACCTCTCAGGGCCATTTGCTTCTTTCGAGCGTCGTCACTTATCAGGCGTTGTACGCACCCCTTACTAGCGTGATATTTGCCTAACTTTGCTCCCCCCGTTTCGACAGGAGAATAGAGCAGCCCCAGTATTGCCAGCGGCTTTGTGCATTTACGAGTACGAATTCTTCGCCATAAAAATTCGTAATCATCATCCAATACGAATCTTTTTCTAAGATTCTTCTTCTTTATTTACAGCTTGTCAGATTCAACCAGGGCGTACCACTAAGAATGTGACCTCTCTGAGAATCCAGACAGCTTATTGAATTTTCAAAACTACGGCCTGCGGTAACTCAACGGCTGCCCAGAATGCGGTAACGGATTCAATGCCCGGCAGCTTTGGCCGCTTTTTTGCGGAGAGAGAACGCAGAAGCGCCGATGAGTTCGCACTTGTAGTTTACTACGGAAATCGGCGTGGCTGAAATTGCGCTGTCCTTAAGAATGCCCCTAAACATAACCACGGTGTACCTTGGGGCGTATAATAGTAGTATTAATTATAACTAAGCTTACAACCGATAACTACGCGGGAAAGAGTAACACTACAAGCAGAAAAATTAGTGTCAAGATGGTATTCGTTGGCTGAAGTTAAAAATCGACACTTTTGCAGCACGCAGCCCCAGCACTGGTTTGTATACTGTGTTGACTGGGTTGTAACAGACTGTAGTGAATGAAGCCTATCCACCAGCA
This sequence comes from Amblyomma americanum, assembly GCF_052857255.1. Lineage (NCBI taxonomy): Eukaryota > Metazoa > Arthropoda > Arachnida > Ixodida > Ixodidae > Amblyomma > Amblyomma americanum. Next base: position 185,469,303 of record NC_135497.1, read on the forward strand.
TAAACTTGAAAAATGGCCAGCGCTCTAGCCTGTTAGACATCACTACCTGACGCGCAACGCGGTTAACCGTCCAGGCAGACTAGGTGCAGCTGCAGATGAATGACGCACAGGAACCAATGTCCACCCCATGTGAAGTGAATTTTGCTGCACGCTTGCCTTATTGCTCCTATCTTCAGAACCACGATGGAAGTTTTTTATGCGCTCTAAAGCAACAGAGGAAAAGTTTAACCGAGTCGAGAACTGGTAGCCACTTCCTCGACAGCTTTTTATTCCGAAGCTCACTTCTCTCCACCAGATAGAACCTCCCATACTTCCTTCAAAACGATAGCTTCACCTTTATATTTATAAGCTTGCGGCAGTGCACGCTTTACAGGAAGTAAGCTGAGGGAACGATCGCTGAAAAGAAATCCATTGGGTAGTTTGCCTCGATGTAGCTCGCCGTATGGCGGCGCTACATCGTCCGGCTCATCAAGATGGCGGCCGGTGCCATTAAGCATAGCAAAGGAGTTTCCACAACTGTCTTGAGTTGTGGCGCTGGTGGCGGCACAGGTTAGAGCAGGCGCTGACACCCGTCCAATGCGGGTTGCAGTATTACGCCGCGATGGCATGGAATAGGAGCTGCAGAAAAAGAGCGAGGCCTTTCTTTTGAGCCCCGTTTGTGATCGCCACGCAACGCGAAGGAACGAGAAACTTGGCGCAGGGTACCCACTGAATGCGATAACGAACCGAACTCGGGCGTGGGTGAGGAGGTGGGCGGCAGGGCTCATTTAAAAGTGATTGCATCTCTTTTAGCTTCTTTCTTGTGAAATTCTGAAACTTCCACCCCGCCTTGGCTGGGGCGAACAAATAAGAGATGAAAGGTAGCACGTAATTCATGTTGTTTGATTAAATAACAAGTTATTAGCATACTTGATATGTTATGGGTTAATTAGTAATTGCTCATTGGGAAAAAATTCAGCCAAACCAATTGATAAGTGACAACAATAAGTTGTAAAGCAAGTTAGCGATAGCCATAAGAATTTGTTTGCCGGTGACAGGTAATGGTTAACTTGTAATGCAATTAGTTTCCATTATAATGCATTGTAATTAATTATGTAGGTAAATATTTATAGTTAGTTATTTACCGTAACATGCTAATTTAAAGTAAGGTCAAAGGCGATTGTTCATGGTCATTACCCTTTAGTTGGTTGTCTATAAGTTTACGGTTGCTCATAGTTAACAGTTTGCAGTTAATTAAATGGACGATAGTCAATAATGCATAATTAGATAATACTAACTGGATTTACAATTAAAAAAGAATTCTTGCGCTGCCTCAGAACGATCATGTGACGGCGACGGCTTTTCAGCGCCCTACGTGCTCTACCCCTTGAGAGCACCCTCAGAAAGGATCGCAACGGAGAACAAGGCTTATGCCCGCCACGTGACCATTAAGAGTAGACTCTAGGGCGCACTCACTTCTCTGCCCACCTGGATAAATTTCTCGCTGTCTATCAGGAGTGTTCAGTCGAGACACGCTACAACACCAAGACCATTTTCCCCGGAGAATGTTCCTACAAAACCATTACACTGAAACGACTTATTTAACCCCTTAAAGGGCACTAAAACTCCTCCCTTAGCTCGGCGACTGGCAGTCCGGTTTCAGCCCTTTTAAAAAATGTCAAGATTTTGTTGGAGTCACCTAAATAAGGGGTGCATACAAAAGGCGCCATCCAATAAAACCAAGAAGGGAAAGCAAGAAACGTGTTGAACTTGACAGTTTTGTTGTACACACGTAGTTATTTATGTACTTCTACTGCCCATCCCGCTGTGTAAGGCTGGCGCTTACACTTTGCTGCCATCTTTGTTTTTGTTTACACTAATAACAGCATTAAAACGGTTTGCACTCTACCAACACACTCCAACCAAAGCTGCCAGATAATTCTCTTTTAACGCTTTATTTTACGGTCTTATAGGCCAGCGGCGAAGCGGAGAGCTCATCAACTTTATCTTAGCCGCCTATCGACCGCCACTGCGACATGATTCCTTCAAACATGACCAAGGGCACAAGTGCCGAAGACGCTTCAGGCGACAAGTTCACCCTAAGGCACCTCTCTTCCCTGACATCATGGCGCGCCCTGAAGCCCTTGAATTACGGGAGCTTGTAAAGTGCGCCGAAGTCCCTCCACTGTGGATCCCCTTCCGTTCAGCAGAACTCATTAACGACGCGGCGGGTGTCGATATCGTCACTCCGGCCCGCGGCGACGAGCCGGTGGACAAAGCGCCTTTTCGAAACTCCACAGGCTCGGTAGCAGAAGGATCACCTTAGTGAGGCTCTCGGGGGGAAATAGACTGCTTCCCGGCCTTATCCGCGTCCGGGTCCGCTTGGAAAGTGCCGATCGGGCTCAGCCTCCGCTTCCTTGCCGGGAAGAGTTCTCTTCCGCCGCTGTCCGGTGGGTTCTTTTGCGACTTCTTTGATTTATTTAATTTACTGGTTGCCTTTGTTTCATTAATTTTATCCATTGCTTCTTTGAGGGCCTGTATTCACCACATACTGGTAAGTAACGCTGGTAATGCCTCCGTAACAGTAACGCCTGCGGTAACAGCAACGCCTATGGCCTGCGGTAATTCCTGCGGTAATGCCCGGGGTAATAGCTAAGTCAGTGCCGCCTTTCACGATTGTTTTCAGCACGCAGTCAAAACAGTGGTTTTATGTCGTAAACACTCTTATTCTTAAATCTTCCCAAGTTGCGCATTCCTGATGTCTGAGCCACGTGTAACTCGCGCAGTATTAATATATCAGCTCAAAAGTGAATCTGCTTCTCACGAGGTCTTTTTTATTTTCGGATATCCTATTAGAGGTTCGATGCCATTTCTGCAGCCAACAGGATGGAACATTGGGTGTAAAACTCCGCTACCTCTCCTTAATTTATATGCGTGCATGCATTTTAGTAGAAGAATTTGTTTTGGGTAAGATTTAATCCAAATATCGCTTAATAGGTGCTGTTTGTTTTCGTGTGTATGTATGATGGGGAAGGGGGTGCTCACTGAAGAAAACAGCGTTCGGACTACTGCTTTGTTCTTCAGATAAGCCTATTAGCTTTTAGTGAGCTCTAAGTTTGATGTTCTGAGATGCCGTGTTAATGCCTTCAATAAAGCTCTACGTAGTAACCACGCCGATACGGCAACTGATCTTTTAAGACGAAGTACGTTCGGTAAGTTTAGTGAACATTCTTGAAATATCGTTACAATTCGTGCGGTAACATCAGTGCAAGTAAGTGGTACTCGGCAACCAAGCTCAAGCCAGATATTAGCGACAAGCAGTGAGGTGTTGCCGCCCGACATATGTATGAAGCAAGCATGTAAGCACTTGCGACGAAAACAGAGAGATGAATACTGTGCAGAGGTTAAAAAAGAGAGGTAAAAATAGCGTTCGGATCACTATTTTATTCTTGAAATAAGCCTATCAGCTTTTAGTGAGCTCCAAGTTCGATGATCTAAGATGCCGCGGTAATGTCTTCAATAAAGCTCTACGTAGTAACCACTCCGATACGGCAACTGATCTTTTAATACGAAGTACGTTTTGTAAGTTTAGTGCACCTTCTTGAAATATCGTTACAATTCGCGTGGTAACAGCAGTGCCAGTAAGTGACATTTTGCAACCAATCTCAGGCCAGATATTAGCGACAAGCAATGAGGTGTTGCTGCCCGACTTGTAAGCGCTTGCAACGAAAACAGAGAGATGAATAGTGTTATGAAAAGAAGCAGACGATGACGTGGATTAGAGTTGTGTCGGATGACGTTCCTTGAGATTGTGCACGTGGCTTATTTTGGGTGAACGAATTAAAGCTGAGCGGGCAAGCACTCAAGATTCAACACGCTCTGGAAGCTCAGTTGAGCTCGCTACTGTTTACATCAGAAATAAAGAACAATTATATTTGTAGCATACCATTGTACGACATTTTTCATACCACAGGCATCTCAAATAATCTGGGATAAAAAATCATGCGGTACTGCACACAAAACGAATGTGTGTTCAATACCTATCACGAGTGTTGACTGTTGATCAAATGCGCTCGCGAAAGGACATTTCAGTGCAGAGTCTTAACTTCGTAACAGCCATTCGCAGGACATATGCGTCAATTCATGACCGCATGTGACACATGAATTCACCACTCTCCCCCCCCCCCCACCCCTGAATCGGAGCAGCAATCAAATCACTCCGGACGAAGGAAAAACCATGTTGTGGGAAGGTGGCGGCTAATAATTTTTTACATAGCCAGGGCACCATTGTCATCGACTGCTTGCAGAAAAACAAACGATTAACAGGAGTGTATTTATAAAGTTCTACCGTATTTACTCGCGCAATGAGCGTACCCATTTATTTAGGCAACCAACAAGTGCATTCTTCTTCCTTCGCGTAATGAACACACCGCTTTCTTTTGGAGTGAAGACTGCTGATGTTGATATTGAATACTAGCAGGCACCCTTTTTGGAACGACGAAAGATCTGTGCGAAAAGTGCAAACAGCTATCTGTGAAATGTAAGGGCTTCTATACATATACACCTAACCACATGACACGAAGTGGTAATAAGAATGTTCTGCGTGAACTCCCTGAGCCAGTAGACACTACACTTGGTCACTGAGGGTTTTCAGTTCGGTTTGCCATATATGCAAGATTGTAGCAAAGTGTTGCGGTTGGGCTTGGCGCTAGATGCAATGGTTTGTGCTAGAGGGAACTCCAGTTGTGCTCTCTTTGGACAGCATTATGGGCCGCTACAGTAGTTGAGTTATATGTCCGTGTTTAAGATAAAATTTGTTGGCTATGTGTTCGAACACAGAAGCCACACTGAACTCTGCTTTTTTTTATTTATGGGATGAGTCATTTCATATGAAGTATTCATTTCATTAGACTGCTTCTCCAGTTTTTACTGCTTCAACTTTTTTTTAATATTTGGGACGGCGCAATAAACGCACCCCTATAATTTTCAGAGATCTTTTGGGGAACAAATGCGTTCATTACACCAATCAATACAGTAATTGACGCTCTTTAAAAAAGAGCCAAGAGAGAAAAAAATAAATAAATGGTCCGGTCTGGCGCCCAATAGAGTGCTCTTTCTCCAAAGCAATGCACTTTTCTGCTTATCGGGAACTGTATTTAAATATCGCCGGTTTGCTTGCTATTGGTTCCCGTCACTGTTTTATGCGATCGGCCCGGCCTAGTTCTTTTTGTCTAGCGGACTTTACAGTCTGTCTCAGTGGAAAAAAAATTGTGCAGTGAAGATGCCATCGACGCTGTGAATGCATGTTCCTTGCCTAGAAAACGGGTACCATTGTGACAAAAAAAAAAAAAAACCTGGAAACTCAGTGCAGTGGCATAGCAAGAAAATTTTGTAGTGAGAGGCACGAGACAAATGACGGCGAGGTCAGGGAGCATTACTGCGGAAAAAAATGCACATAAATTGATAAAAAAGAGTACCGAGGGCCTCTGGTTTCTGGTAGAATACGCAAATTCGGATGACTTTCAGGCATCCCTGTTGTACCTTTCCTAGAAAATTTGTAGCCCGGTCTGCTGTTCGACGCGCTGGCATGGCTTTACAAGTGCTATTCTTGCACATCGCTATGTCTACAACTGCGTGTCTCAAAACATCGCCGTTTTGAGAAAGTGATGACAGTCACTGGACAAAATAATTTTTGATCGGGAACCAATTTATGCGCGCAATTTTTTTCATGTATTGAAAGATTTCACTATAACAATCAATATATCCGCAGACCTCCCGTTGGCAGGCTTGCATTTCTTTTTTGCTAACAACGTTTTAACCGCCATTCAAAACATTCTCTATTGGTTTTCTATGGCCGTCTTAACTGCTCGATGCGAGTGATGTAAACACTCTAAAGGAAAGATTTTGCTACACATCGGTAGAATGGGCCAATACCTTTAATATTTCCATAACAATACCTTACAATATTTAAATATCGAACATTTTTGTCCAAGAATGTTGGACGTGCTTCCCTTCCACTAGTACCCCCAGAGCGCATGCGCGAAAGACGGGGAGAACGCAAGGAGCAGAGCGGCGATGACCCGTCCGTAATAAAAGTTCACCTCGTGCTGTTTACATTGTGCGGGAGGTTGGGGGGCACCGTGGGCGGGTCGAAACAAAAGCCCCTCTATATTTCAAAAGTAGCGAACAGTCTTAATCCAGCCGCCGGGATAACTCTCGACCCTTGGGGCGGAGTGGGAAGGAGAAAAGGTCACGTGTCGCCAACCGGCCTACCGCGTGCTAAGCCTACCCAGTCTATCACGCGTTAACTGCTAGCGCTGTTACTTGGAACCCCCGAGAGGCCGCGCGTGTAGTTGTCGCTACCTTTAAAAAATAGAGGAGCCTTAGTCGAAACTCTCCACCGTCCAAATTTCCGCATCACAGGATTAGTTGGCCCTTTTCAGCGGGCCCCTCTGCGGAGCGGAACGGCATGGAGCCCCGCGATGATGTACATCTTCTAACTGAAATTGTGCGTTGGTGATTTTTGATCGCCGTCCGAGAATCTGAATGCCATATTCCTATTCAGATTCATTCAGCGCAACTACAGAACAAACAAGAACTGCTTACATGTTCGCAAGAAAGATCAAATTTTAAACCTGTACTTACCTTTAATCAAGTGCACGCCGCAGTCACTGTCAACACTTCCCGGCTGCCGCTTTGGCCTTCGCGTGGTTTGCAAGAGTACTTTTCGCATGTTTTTCGTTCAAAGAGCAGTAAAAACTGAGGTCGCTGACATTCTGCGAGCGATCGGCGTACTCGACTACGTAACAGCTCGACAACATCCGGCAAAGAAGAACTAAAACTTATATCTTACACTGATATCTTAAACTGATATCTTACTGGCAGCAAATTTTAAGCTCCATTGCTGCGTTTCGTTACGTGTTTGGCAGCGCCCCCATTGGTATCTTGATGGTTTCAGGTGTAGTTTGTACGCGCCTGGTTTTCGCAGTGTCGTCGGGCGCTGCGTTCAGCGGCGCGTTCCCATCACTATTGTGTTGCCGAAGTATTTCCGGGAATATTCTCGTCTCGGCGGTGTAGCCGCGCTCTGTGCACGACTTTTTTTGGACCACCCCTTCGCATTTTCTTTCCTGGGCCAATCTTCAAGATGTGGGAGCGAGTGTCCGAGCGTTGAAATTTTCTTGAGGGTTAGTCGAATACCCTGCTTTTTCCCCCACACTGGGAGCTGCTGGCTCATACCTTTCGCGCATACGATGAATAGCCACGCGCAGATTGGGTGCAGTCGAGTTAGGTGTACATGCAAAATGAATAAATGCGAGTAGAAACAGAACCATAGCGGCAAGACAGCAACCCTGTCGGGAGGCGCCACCCCGCGAATAAAGTTGGCGGTTAGGCCTTGTCGCTTGAGGTCCGGAGTTCTGGCTTTTCTTTCTGTTGTTCGGCCGTCTTCCGTAGTGCAGTGCAACAGATGGTCTTGCTCCTGACAGAAGAGCCTACACCACCTAGGCTTTTAGAGAAGCTGAGTAGAATCGCTGTCGCTATGGTTTACCTGGCCAGTCAGGTATCTGTTGAATATGTTTATGTTCAGAAATGCTTTGATGGCTCGTGCACACACACGTACAGGTGTGGTGAAAAGGGCGCTTTCTTATGAGTGGCGCCGGTCGAGATTGCTGGCGCCCTTTCTCTCTTCTTGCTTTGTTCTTCCTGCACACGTCCCGTTTCTCCCTATACAGGCTTTTGTAAGTAGGAACTCTGTCTCTTCTGTTCTGCTTCGTTTCCTTCCATTCTATTCGGCTAGCCGACCTGCGAACATATGATGAGAATTACTCCGAGCAGCCGTCAAGAAGCGCTATATTGTCGAATGTATTTCTGGGCGGGACAGGGGGGGGGGGGGGGGGAGGATGGCTCGAGCCCCAGGGAGTAGGAAGTTCGAAGGAGCAGGATAATAATAATAAAAAACACACGGCGTGTTTTAGAGTGAAAACTCTTCTTTACGACCAAAGCTGCAAAAGTCGGGCCATCACTCAAGCCTTGATTTTGAATAAATAAATAAATAAAATAAACACTGCCGCCACTAGGATTCGAACCCGCGACGGCGCGAACAGATCAGCTTTGCTGGCCACTGCACGAGAGCACTATGTTACCGCCGCAGCCGATCACGCTACGTATTAAATTGTAACGCACACTCGCGCTCTGCATTGCACGTTGTCATCTTTATCTCCTTCCACCTGCGGCGCGAACAGATCACACCAGCTTAACTTCGATGAGAGCTTAACCTGAATGTAATATCGTGGCCAGACGTGCCGACGACCCAGAAAAGCAAAAGTATGAGCTTATCAGGCTAAACACATGATTTCGCACGTCTGCTAAGTTTATGGGGGTTTAACGTCCCAAAGTGACTCAGGCTATGAGGGACGCCGTAGTGAAGGGCTCCGGAAATTTCGACCACCTGGGGTTCTTTAACGTGCACCGGCATCGCACAGTACACGGGCCTCCAGAATTTCGCCTCCATCGAAATTCAACCACCGCGGCCGGGATCGAACCCGCGTCTTTCGGGCCAAGAGCCGAGCGCCATAACCACTCAGCCACCGCGGCGGCTGTCTGCTAAGTTTAACAACGTTAAAACCTTGCCTTTTTTTTCTTTTAGCAGCATTCCAGTCAGTGGAAGAGGCGAATTTGCGCAAGCAGTCGGAAGGCGCAGCTCCTGCACGCACCGTGGGCGGCCGTTGCTCGTGTACCTTTACTCGATGAGACAGATTCGGGTCATACTGGTCAGGCAATGAAACTTGTGCTTCAGCTATTGCGCCACGACCCGTACTACATTCGTAACTTCGACCGCTCTTTGTCGGTTGACCGAAAAAGCTGTGTGTGCCTCCGGGTTGCTTCTACTTAGATCCGCTGCTGACACCACGGCAGGCCTCGTTGCAAGCTGGGCGCAGCCTTACCCTCAACTCGGCTCGAGCGGAACCAGGTCGCTCTAGGCGAAGGCCTCGCCGATCCGGCAGCGTGGCTTGTTTGGCAGGTTCACTGAGCCCGCCTGAAGCTTTGCGCGTTTCTTTCTCAGTTCTCTATGAGCGTTGACGCAATAAAATTTCAACAGAACTTTGCACGATTCGCTAGAGGGGAAGTTTGTGTCAGATGCTGTTTCTGCAGCACTTACAGTATTTTCCGCCTTCCATAAACCGATGGATCCCCCAGAATTGAACTCAGACATTTTGACAGCCAACGGAATGTTCGAAGCAGCATCTTCAATACGGTACAGCGAACTACACCTAACCCGTGACACGAGAAAAGAAAAGTAAGCAGCCGTATTGGCACTGATAAATTTGAAGCGCCTGTTTGTATAGAGTAGGACTACGGGCAAGCATCATCATCATCATCGTCAGCCGGACTACACCCACGGCAGGGCAGAGGGCTCTGCCATGTCTCTCCAATTAACCCTGTCCTTTGCCAGCTTCGCCCACCCTATGCCTGCGAACTTCTTAATCTCATCTGCCCACCTAACCTTCTGCAGGCCCCTGCTACGCTTGCTTTCTCTTGGAATCTACTCCGTTACCCTTAAGGACCAGCGGTTATCTTGCCTTCGCATTGCATGGCCTGCCCTAGCCCATTTCCTACTCTTGATTTCGACTAGGATGTCATTAACCCGCGTCTGTTCCCTCACCCACTCTGCCCGCTTCCGGTCTCTTAACGTTACATCATATTCCTTTCCATGGCTCGCTGCGTTGTCCTTAACATAAGCTGAACTCTTTTCCTTAGTCTCCACGTTTCCGCCCCGTAGGTGAGTACCGGTAAGATACAACTGTCGTACACTTTTCTCTTGATGGATACTGGCAAGCTGCTATTCATGATCTCAAAGAACCTGCCATATGCGCTCCACTCCATTCTTAATCTTCTAGCCAACATGATAAAGGCAGCCGACAGTGCAAGTTGCCTGTCCGTAATGTCAGTCATGGCACTGTGCTGGCCTAAAAAAAAAAAAAACAAGGACGGAGAACCGACGATGCTTCACCCGGCAAGGTGTTGGGTTACTGCGCGTATGGGCAAAATCCCTCAAAGGAAATAAAGGAGAAAGAAAGAGTGGGAAATAATAAGCAAGCATTTCATACACGCTCAGCGGTATTCTGCATTTGTAAAGCGGTATAGTTATCGCCGCTTGTCCTTCAGTCACAATATCTAAGCCATATAACGCAAAGTGACCTGTTGTAACCTAACTTAGCCTAGGGGAACCATTCAAAAACAGCGCAGTGGCGCTTAGCGACTGTGGCACCCGGCTGCTGAGCACTGGTTCTAGGGTTCGATATCGGTCGTGGTGGCAGCATTTCGACGCCGGCGAATAGGATGGCCGCCGTGTACAAAGTTTCGGTGCATGTGGTAAAAGTAATTCGGGGCAAGCCTCTAAGGCAAGCCCTATGGCCACACAGGGCAGCTTTGGCTAGTATAATTTCAGTAAACAAACAACCGAAACGATGAAGAGCATTTAAAATTGCCGTTTCCCGAATAAGCAGTTAGATAACTCCTAAAATGTGCTCCCGCTTTTCAGCGTTGCACGAAACGTTGAAACACCGTGACGTTCGAACCGCTTCTTATACGTGATTGCAGTGGTGGCGATGCACGTAGCGGACGTGCAGAAGTGCATAAGGGACTGATCACGGCCGCATAATTTTCGCGGGGTGAGGCTCTCGATCCAGACACACACGTTGTGATATACGTACCTGTTCACACAAATAGCTAAGACGGTAGTGGTCAAAGCATCCTAACTTCTGCACCTGTGCCTCAATGCATTGGAAAAGCTACACGGAATATTCTCTTTTTTATCGTGAAAAGCAGAATTAAACCCACAGGAAGCAGCGCGCTTGCACTGTTCAATTACCGCCGAGCATATGCTACGACTGCAGGCAAAAATATTTCGAATGATTTAGCCGCAGCGAAGTGTTACTTCTTAGTAAACGACGATACTGAACAAGTGTGGTCTTTTTGTTGGGTTTTAATTTCTTCATTTTTAATCGACAAATCGAGAGACGCAACAAAACTTGCCTGTCATGACGTCGTCAGAGAAAGGACGGCCAGTGTGCCTGTCTGAAATATGTCACACGGCACAAAATATGCCCGGCAAACTTTCCTTTTGCAGTAACGTTACGTTGTAGTAAAACATAGGTCGACAGTAGTACAAGTAAGCTCCTGGCAAAAAGTTTGCGGGCTCTTTATTCGTAACACTCCGATGAGCGACAATTAGCTGTGTCGTGGGAATCAGCCTTAGCACTGCCTCTCCGTATCGCTGTCTCTGGAGCATCGGATGCTCGTTAATTTTTATTTGCATTGAATCCATTCATTTTCTCCACCGGCTTTATATGTCGTAGGTGCTAACTTTACCACAATGCTCGCTGTAGCACTGGCTGTGCACTAAATGCGTCAGCCCTTGCAGCAACATGTTTCCGCCGAGTCTAGTTCTTGAATTCCAGAGGAATAGAAAACGCTGATCGTACGTGAAGGACGTGACACTGGTAGCGCCCTCACGCGCAGCGGAGTGGAACAAAAAAGGACCCGCGCCGCCAACACGAGTCGGTTCGTCCTCGCCGCTTTGGCAGTGATTTTTCACACCTCTGAAAGTTCACAGGTTTACCGTGCTTTTCTTTGGCGTTTTAAATTACTGGCTATTTTAAATTATGTAAAATAAAACAACAGTTCGATCGATAACCCACAGTGAAGGCGTTTCATTTGCTAGATGCGCCGCTGGTTACTAGATACTTGACCTTTACAGCGGAGCATATTCTAATAGCGAACCTTCATTCTTGGCGGTATAAGTTCTGAGACCTTTTGTCGTATCTTAGAGTGTGCAGAGACAGCTGCTCTGGCCACCGTACCGCAGAAGGTAATGAGCCTTCAGCTTGTCTAGCCAACTTCGCCAACTAGCCGAAGGTTCGAGTGGACTAGCCTTACTTTGAACTCAACTAAGTGCCACCAGCGCCTCGACATAAACACAGTAAATGTCGAATCTGCACCGCGGGCATGCATGGATAGCCTCGCGTTCCTCCGAGATTACGCCAATCCGACAAGCCACCACAGTATAGTTCAAGTCACGTACTCCGGTATGCCGCTCGTTGCCCCGGTGGCGCTGAGCGGCTGAGCCCATTTTCTTGAATCGCCCGTGCACAGGATCACACAACATGCATCAAGTGTGGCAATAACAGCAGTTGCTTATAGCGGCATGTATACACCAAAAGCGCATTCACCGCGCTTTGCACCGGAACAGTCAAACGGGAAGGACCTACACTAAAGCAGTGGCACGTCTCATGAATAATGTGGCACTTGAACCCGCTTTGCGCACACGTCTTCGTGACGCCACGGTTAGCACGTACGCGTCCCTATCTTACAGTGGCAAGCGCAAATTCCAGACTTGGTAGCCATACAACAGCCGAGTATTCGTTATACAGTTATCGTTTTAAAGCAAACAAGGAAAATTTCCTCCCAAAACGCATTCGGCGAAACGAGTCGACATGATGCTGCGCCATGTAGCGGGAAACCGCAGCACAATGAAGAAACGCGGCTGCTCCAAGAAAGTGTGCACACAGCTGATAGAAGGAACTTATTAAGTTTTTCTAGGAACTAATTTCTGCATGAAGCCTCCAGCACTGCGTTTGGTCCTTCTTGAAAACTTAATCAAAATCGTAGTCACTTGGGCGACCACAGTTCGCTCCAAGTCTTCGTACGCACGAATATCTTCCCAAGTCCTCATCAAAATGCGAATGAAAACGAGCGGCAGGCTGTCCGCCGAATTTTGGCCATTGTGGTAAGGCCTTTGAGCTATTTTCTTTTCAAGTTACATGAAGGCACTCGAACAAAGAGTAAAAATGGGTGAGTTCATGTCTCTAAAAAGGTAATGTAAGAGAATGGATCCCTTATTTTTTTATTATACGTTAATGACCTGCCATTAAACTTTCATTCTGCGGAAATTATCATGTATGCGGATGATACGCGCATTATACTCGACAAGATAACTGAATGATTTTTGGCGAACAAACTTATCGTCAACGCTAGAAAAACAAAGTATGTCGCATTCCATTTTCCAAAAAAAAAAGATCTGTACAAAGTAGAATTATCGATAAATAACTCCTTCTGGAACAATCTAATTCATATAAGTACCTAGGAGTAACTTTTGAGAAAGATATGCTTTGGCTGGAACAGATCAGCGCTGTTTGCACCAAAATAGCATCTTTATGATATGTTTTGTTGCAAATGAGGAACTACTCTGAAATTGGTATAATGCGCATTTGTGTTTTGCTTACATTCACAGTCATCTGTTATACTGTTATACGTTCAAAACATATATTGATCCCAGTAGAATATTACGGAAATGCGCGGTTAGACTCTCGACTCATTGTACTTACGCTGTTTGAAGCAAGCCATTGTTTCTTAAGCTCTAAATTTCGCCGTTTTATCAACTACGCGACCTGAGAATAGCAGACGCTGCATACAACACCTTGGTGTTTAACCACCCATATCCCGCTGTGCTGTTTCATACCTCTTTCGGCCTATAAATGCAGATTTCGGTAACTTAAACCTTCCCCTTAGTAGCAGTATTTATGGTCAGCGAGTACTTAAATTTGCTGACGTATAAATATGAAACAATACACCCTCCACAATAAAACATGCTCAAAAGTTTTCCAAGGAACCTAAAGAACACTATCGGCAGCTGCTTTTTCTTCCGTGATTTTCTTTTCTTTCATTCACAAATTACAGATAGCAAACTTTATATGTACATTTTTTACTTCGTCTCAATTTCTTCGCGACGCCACGCAGAATGTTTTTTGCTGTTTAGAACCGATTTGAGTAAAGAGCACTTTTTGAATTTTTAAATCTTTTACTTCTTTCATTTTCTTGCGTACTGCACGACATTGTATTCCATGTTTTCTTTTCGGACGCCAATGTAATATGCGACATTGATATTTTGTGTGCTTTATTTGAAAAAAAAAAACTGTGTGCCCTTTTATTTTGTTTTTCTCCTCGCTGCTGGAGAATTGTCTAACTTTTAGGTGGTGCTGCAAAAAACGCACCAAATTGTTTTCTTTTTGTCTTGTTCATTGTCATGCCTATTGCTCTTTCTTTTTTGTTGCCTGTATTCTACTTTTGTGTTGGACCTGCCACTAGCTTTTGGTCATTTTTCCTGAAAGTTTGTAATTTTTGAACATTAACATGAAAATAAAGATGATGATTATTATGATGATGCTCCCTCAAATGTGCGCGAGAAATTTGTAATATTTTCCCTGTTCTTACATGTGTCAAATGCGTTTCTACTGCGGCTAAAAACATTGAATGGAGTGTATTTCTTGAACTTTCTGCACCAATTCAACTAACTAACTAACTAACTAACTAACTAACTAACTAACTAACTAACTAACTAACTAACTAACTAACTAACTAACTAACTAACTAACTAACTAACTAACTAACTAACTAACTAACTAACTAACTAACTAACTAACTAACTAACTAACTAACTAACTAACTAACTAACTAACTAACTAACTAAAACGTTGCTTTATAAATGCTCTATCGTAGTTCCGCACATACATCTAACAAATCTCCATCTGGACTCGTATTTTGTCACAGCATTTTTTCCGATCCCTTCTTTCACACCCTTTCCAAATGGAAAATGGCAGCTTCAAAACCGAAGCAGGCGTCGCACAGTGATGGCTAGCTGTTTCCAAAGGTTAGCGTCACACCGAGGGGCGTGATGGGTCCTTGCCCAACCTGGACCGGGCATCCAGCGATCCCGTGCTCCGGGCCGACCCGCAACGCCAGCGGCTGTTAAGCGGCGTCTCAATCACAGCAACGACTCCACTGTTTGCTCGCCTCCATTTAGCCGGGCATCGCATCTACTTTGTCTCCTCGCCCTTCGGGCACAAATGCGCAAACCGGACCACTGTTTCCTTTCCTCATGGCGCTACCTAGCCGCGGTTGCTGTCTACCAACTACGCGGTTGTCCGGCAGGCGCTGCTGTTGGGAAGTGCGATCGCTTCTCCCCTCCCGTGCGCCTGGTCTCGGCCCGCCGCGGATCTCTGCTGGACCGGCTAACCGGATTACTCGGGCGCATTGGGGGCGGGCGGCCTGCACTAGATCGGCGGTGGGCATTTTTGTTCCCTATTATGTGGCCCTCCCGGTTCCTTTGCCGCAAAATTACTCTTCGCGAGCCGCGCAAATGTGTGCGGTCAGAGGACGCTCCGTTTGTTGATGCCTCGGCCGGTGAGTTTGCCGGCTCCAGCTTATTCCGAATGTCGCGCTGTTTTGCTTGTTTTTCTGCTTCAGTTCCTCGCGCCGCACTTTCTCTTTTTCGCGATACAACTTTTTTCTCGCTTCTCTCTATCAGTTGCTGCGTTCTTTACCTGACCACTAAACCGGGCCAGAATTCTGGCGAAAACCTCCATTCAGAAGCTTCTTTCTTCTTTTTTTTTCCATCATCCGGTTTCTTCCACTTCCGTTTGGTTCACGCAGCTTAGCTCTTGTTATGGTTTCTCTCTTCTTCGTCTCTCAGATCTGCATGTGCGGCCGTATTGCGCGAGAATTTTTCTTTTAGCCACCTCTCCTCTTTCTTTTCTCTTTCTCCCTCCATTCCCGTTCCGATAGGTTAGCTTCCAGCAAGCTTCGGAGTTTCGTGTATGTGCGTTCGTGCAAGCGCGCCCGTGCTCCGTTCTTCATGCCTCGCTGGCATGAGCGAGATTTTATCTCGTGGAGTGGCTCTGCTCCCAGCCAAGAGGCCGCAAACCCGAAAGTCCTAAGGTTGCCTGCAGCTCGAATCCGCTGGCTGCGACGTGCGCGCCGCCTGCGGGGCTGCCTGGCACCGCTGTGTCCCCGTTACGCTCCCCCCCCGCTCCCCTCTTTTTTTTTTCCCCCGCATACTTTCTTCTACGATCCAGGGGTTCTCTGATCGCCTCGCCCATGTTCTCGGCCTCGTGTATTCTTCTATTAAATTCCTTCTTAAGCAAGGAATAAAAGTCGAAATCATTTTCGTTCGCAGGCTGCTCCGACTTTCAATGCTACTTTGAGTGCTTTTCTTTCTGTCGTGCTTTATTTAGTCCAAGCATCGTTTTCGTCTGTTTGTACGGTCGCTGTTGGCATAACCTCCTGGATAACGTCGTTACTATTGTTAGGCCTCTTTCCGCACGCAGCTGCTATTTCATCTTTCTGTTTGCTTGTTTTTAAGAGCATCAGCAATGGAAGAATGACAGTTGGAAACACTGCCGAGTGCGAATTCACACGATTTCATTTTTTTCTACGCGTTTCTTGCTGCTTTATCTGCATGCCGGGCTCGTGCGTTACGGCCTCCTATTCTTAGAAAATAACTACCTGCCAACTCCCTCCTTCCGCGAAGTACATCCCTGCGGAGCCCTTTTATATATATATATATATATATATATATATATATATATATATATATATATATATATATATATATATATATATATATATATATATATATATATATATATATATATAAATGTGTTCTTTTTTTTCCCTCCATCACGCAAGGTTGCCGCGGCGGTGGGCCATGGTCTTGCGCACGCCGTGATTTGCGACCATACGGATGACAAATCGCCGCGTTATGCTTGGACGTCTGCGCGAATGAGGCGCGGTTCGAGCACGCCTGGAACTATCGCAATACTTTTCTGGAAGCCGCCGGCGGGCACTGGAAAGCGAATAGCAGCAGCAACGATTGCGTCACGACGGCCAGGATACATCACCGGTCGTTGCTGCATACGTGTCTCCTAATGCAGAATGCATTAAAACACTCTTCGGCACAGAGGGAAAAGGAAAAAAAATTAAGCTTATCTGCTCTGGAGATAATGTCCATTGAACTGCAAAATTTAACTCACCTTAGCGTAGCGGTTGTTACGATGTATTGCTTGCGCAGGAAAACTACGCGCGCTACAATTCAGGACGTAAATATGCAAAACATGTGAATGCTGCGTTCTGGGAGATTATTCGAATACATTGCAGTATACCCTAAAAGGTAGACGACCGGCGAGCAAATGAAGAAGGATGAATGGATTTATTCTGCTGCGACGCTCGATTTAATGTCGAAAGGCGACTGAAGGCTCTGCTCCTCTTTCCGGCGATGAACCCTGCGGGGTCGCCAACCGCTCTCGTTGATACTAGGCGCCAGTGTCGACACCTAGCTGCAGTTAATTCCAACTCAATTGAATAACTTCAATTTAAACTTCGTCTATTTGGAAATGATATTTTGTACTTCATGTTTGTGCGGTGCAGAACCTTGTCAATATATTTCGTTTTCTTCCTTTTTTACTAACTATGCACTGTGCATCGAACCTATTGACATTAAGATTCTTGAGATTAAGAAGTCTTGAACGGTCGAGGAAACACCGCAAGTGCTCAATCTGCAGCTGACATAAACGCTCATATGCTAAGGCTTCGAGCGTAAAACGTTTATCTTTTGGCCAGAAGAAGCCGTGCTTGATTTGTTTTTTAAACAGCTTAAACGGACACTGAGGATAACTCTAACCAATTCCTGTTCTGAGTAAAAGTTTATTCTTGGGCTCTTTCTGGCGTTTGTCCGGCAGCAAGAGACGCACTTCTCGCTGAGAAAACTGGATTTAAGAACTGTCCCGCCTCTTGATTCAAACTAGTGACGTTTCTACCAAAAAAGACTCCGTGGTCTCCGTACTGAAGTGAATGAAGGTGTAGGCTAGCCCCTGTAATCCGCGACAAAAAGCCCGTGTCGACGCACGCATCTTACTTGCGAAAGCGGCCGATGGTGGCGACACCTGTTTGTCGTTTTTTGGTCTTTTCCATGCTATAAAAGCTTTTTTTTTTTTGGGTGAGAGAGATCTCTTTGTGATTATAACGCGGTACCCCATCGATACAGGCTAATTTTTGTTTGTCTTGAGTTTACCTTTAAAGAACGCTTGCCTGCAGGCTTTACTTTTTGCACTAGTCTTGATGCGGACGTCAAGCGCTGGCGGCTTGCAATATCTTAGATTCTCTGGCTAAGGCCGCTAATATGCGTGCGAAGTTATTTCTACGCGTGCTGTGTTTTAACGCATGTACTGAGTAGCCACGTTTTGGGAAGCCGTTTATTTTTATCGCAATTATTGATAGTCGGAAGATATGAATCGAAAGGGCCATAAATATGGCTCCCTAACAGTGACTAAAAAAGCACGACTTCGTAGTTGCACGCTCCTATTATCACATATAAATTACCTGCAAAAACTACAGATAAAATTAAAAAAAAACAAATATGCTTTGACTGTTTAGCGAAACTGAAAAAGAAGCAAGCAGTAATGCAATAAACCCCTCTCATAAAATGTCAATTCGGTTTCACCTCAATGTCGCTTGCCCCTTTAGAGGCGGAACTATCAAGCTTGAAGACAATATATGTAGGCCTGGTCTCTGTGTTGTTTGAAGAAAGGGGTAAAATTCGATATTGAGCAAAACGCGACATGTAGTTACTTATATAGAACCACCTGGCTCTTAAACAAATTTTAAACAGATAAAATTAATAGCATATTTAGCGGAAATTACCCGTAACAGGTTCACGGCATTTTGGTTTGAGGCTGGCAAGGTTGGTCTTCCCCGAGCGGAGAAAAAAACTGTGGTGTGAGCGTGCGTGAATGCGCAAGCGGTCGAAAAAAGGAACGAATTTCTGCTAGTCACCATTTCGGTACTGTGCAGCGCAAGCGACCAAGCGAATTAACGTAAGGATTTTATTTATTAAAATTCCTCTCAACTTATGACAAGTTTAAGAAAGCTTTCTCTTCGCCTTCACGCGGGAAAACTATTTTTTTTTACAGCAGGCTGCACGATGGGCAAATCACGACATCGTAGTGGTGGTAACGATGAGGACTTGAGCGCTTGCTAAAAAACTGCTTTCGTGCTCTCGCTTTCTGAAATGGTCCCAGCGGACACCAAGAAAAGCACCGATTGCCAATGGCTGCGGTGAAGACACCGAGGAAACTTTTGATACCATCAAGGAGCACCGATGGCACTCAGCCTTTTTGTGTCCCCAAAAAGACGCCCTGCACAGAAGAAAATGAAGGCAAGCGAACGGCAAGCAATGTCCGATGTTTCTTTGGGTTGTAAGCTGTGTACCACTTTTTTAGACTATAGCGGAAATCTTTACCTGCACAGTGCACTGTAACGATGAAGCAAGTTCTTTTCTGACTCACAGTCACGTCCAAAATCTCGTGTTCACGTTCTGCGTATTGAGCAATGTCGCATACCTATTCGGCAGGTATAAAGCTCAAGGGCAACCGAAAGAAAAAACTGCGAAGAAGGCAGGAATTTCGCAAGGATCGTGTAGCGAGGCTACATGCAAAGCCTCAGCTGTAAAACTGCCTAGTCTCTCGTGAGTCATAGAACAAAACAGTGCCAGTTTGAGTCCTGACGCAGTGTTTGTCATGCGAACAGGCTGATGAGGATTGTATTGGTGCTCACGGAGCAATATATTTGTGCGCATTCATTGCAAGACTGAGTAACGCCTTTATTTCGGAAAGGCGTCTCTCTTCTTGCCCCGTGCACTGTCTCACGCACTGTCTCACTCTGCCCCGAAGATCGGCGCAAAGCTTGGCGTTTACAACTTTCTAACAATATAAATTGTTTCTTTGTTTCGCTTAAACTGGTATTCTCATGTTTACTGATTGCGATGCCAGGGCGGTAAGGAATAGTGAAGAAGATTTTGCTGATATTTCTGAAAAATAAAAAGAAGGCGATGATTTTAAAATCTGTTCCGCGATTTGCTCCCGCTCACGCCTGAATAAATGACACATGAGCGTACGCGGAGGCAGAGAAATTGCTTGGTGGGAAAAAAAGGAGAAGATGAAACGAATTTCAACTTCTGTCCGCGGCGTGGGTTGTGTTACATTAACCTCCAATTTTCGTCTTACTTTGTGTCAACATCGCAGTTCGTTAAAAAAAAAAACATGCAAACGAAAACGACTGCAACAGCAACGAGCCCCGCAACGGGAAATACAGTTTGCGCGCAGTTAGAAAAACAGAAAAGCGTTAAGGGCTCATGTTTCCGGAGGATTATATATTCCCGTATTTAGGCTAAAGCACCCCTCTCGTTGCGAGTCGTGTACGTAATAACAAGGATTCTACCCAGACTACTGCCCTCGCTTTTGACTCATCGCGCGACTCGTTTTCTCTGTTTCTCAAATATCGCTGTTAATATTACCTACCCACCCTATTTGCACAGTAAGGACGCTTGCCAGGTGGTCGCTACCTGCGACTAGGGCAGACAAGCCTCACTTCGGCCCACTCAGGAAGAGAAAAGATCCAAGTAATATTCTCCCTTCATCTGGTGGCCGTCAACCGTCGAAGGAATACGTTACCGCCTCTTCCTGGTGCGTGGAGATAAACTACTTGTGCGAATGACGAAAAAGATGAAGACAAGAAAAAAAACGCCCAAGAAGGCTTTTTTTGATTAATGCCCACGCGTGAGTTGGAATGCAGAGCTCGCAGGCAAGCGTACAGATTTTGAGTCGGCTCAAAGAGCAAGGCGAAGCTGCCTTTGTTGCGTCGCACAAGAGCTCCAGAGAGGCGGGCAGAGGGCGCGGAGCCACGGCAGCATCAAAGGAAGTCGAAAATCCCCCGGAAAATGGATTCTTCTCGTATGGCGCAGCAGAAGTGACGGGGCGGTGGATGTTCCGGCGCGTGCCGTGTTCACGTCGCGGAGGTGTGCTCAGCAGCTGCGCCGCACCTCCTGGCCCCTTTCCTGCCCGCTCGGTCTCGCTCGCGCCGCGCTTGGCTGGAAGGCAACGCTGCGGAGGGCGCGTCTTGGCGCGGCAATCGATGCCGTCTCCGGGACCGGGTGGCTTCGCGACGCGCCGTGTTCTAGCGCGCCCCGTGTTGTGCGCGACCCACGTGTTGCACGCGCGCGGCCCGCCTCTCCGTGGTCGGGAGGAGCGCGCGCGCGCGGAGCTTGAGCGAGCGCGGTACCTGTGAGAGCAGCCCGGGTCGAGAAGGAGCCGACCGCTCAGTCTGCCTATCCGAAAAGGAACGGTGAAAGAGGTTGTTTGCGCAGTGAGGGACAAAAAACAAAAAGCGTAAAAGCGCGGGTTAGGGGGCCAGAATGTAAGTTTTCCCGCTGTAGTACTGACGTGTGGTTACACAAGCCGTATTTTTTTTTTACTTGCACAGAATTAAAAAAGAAAAGCTGTGCGTGCTAGCGTTCTGGATCCGCTAGAGTTGCGAGTACCTTATTGTCGAAAACATGTACCCGTTGTATCAAATGGCACCGGCCGAGACGCTTTTTTCTTAAATTTTTTTTGCTCAGTATCAAAATAATTTTGGTCGAACACACGTACCTCCTCGATTTTCTTTATGAATTTGAGCGCGCACAACAATTTGTCCCGCAAAAGTTATGTGCTGTAGTGCTTTGTGCTCATTGATTGTGTTGACTGATACTGTGATACTGCAAATCTGTGCATTTGTAAGTCGATGTGTAAATTTTGTTCCGCGTGTGTATGGCTCAGAACAACTTTCTACTCACGTTTTTATTCGTATGTGTAAGTGCTACAGGTGTTTATTTTTGTTATGCGCAAAAGTGCAAGGCGCGCATATACATGCGCATAACTCACGACATTTGTCACGATTGTATGCTTGCTTTTATAATTTTATCATAATTGTATATTCTGTATTATATCTGTACTTATCGCCAAGTGGAGAATGTAGCGTTCCATGTTGGTCTGATCACCGCCTATGCCAAGACAGGGGCAGGAGCCTCGTCGAGCTAGTATACAAGCAGCGTTTTGCTCCTGCCGCTAGCATTTTTTTCCCTCCAGCTTGTCGGAGAAAGAAGGTACCAAGTATAGATAATTTGATTCGATTAGTGATTCCTGCAGTCGCTAGAAAAACCAAACGTTTGATTATTAGTTATTTAATGAACCACATTCATTTTATTAAATTTAACCTCTACACTTATTGGCATAATTAAATAGTAGCATTGAAGACAAAATCAATCCAACTGAAAAATTCGAGAAAAATTCTTAAAAAAATTCTGCTGAGAGATGGAGTCTGCACTTTATGGAGGGGTGAAACCGAAACCAAAAGGGCGAAGAGCGTCGGCTGCCGCTGGCTCTGCCTTGTTTCTGCATCAGACTCATGTCGACATACACAGTCTTCTTTTATAACTACTTTTTTCTCTAAAAAAAATTGGCGGTGGTTTAGCTCTGGCTAAACCTGGATTGACGCGATAGCTACAGCTGGCCGAGTCAGTCTTTCGCCGCTCCGTTTCGCTGGGCGCTCCTTCTTCATCTTAGTCCCACTTGACATGGCGCATGCACACAGCTGTGGCAGCTCGGTGTCGCCGTAGAGCCGCGCCGCCAGCGGCAGCAGCTGCTCCGCACCACGTGGCTGGTCACGTGACCAACCACGTGATCAGCCACGGCGCCGCGCTGCCTGCAGCTGCGCAGCACCACGTGACAGCGTGGCGGCGCCGCCAGCGCCACGGCGCCGCCACGCTGAAGGCTCGAAATGATACCGTTGTGTAACTATTGCTACAAAAGTGCAGTATTTGTAGCATAAAAGTTTATGCCTACTCAAGATATGCTTTCTAGCCTTTCCCTTTCACTTTATGCAATGTCATGTCACAGTAGAAGGACGCAGACATGTGTACGTTTTGCATACAACCAGGCCTAGTTTTTCTGGGTGTTGCCAGCAGTTATATTCACACAGACAACATGGAACCTGTTTCATTTTTACTAAGTTCCACAACTTCAAAAATGCATAAAGTCCTTGGGAAACGCCAGGAGCTGGTAGATCACTTCTGCAATTTCCAGCCCGAAAAATCAGTAACGTAAATGCACTTTAACTCGCCACTTGCGTAGAGCCAGGTTTATGGAGATCGTTCTTTTGTCGTCAGTTATCTGACCGCTATCGGGTTGAAAGCCATAACTCTTTGTTTCTCTTTGATTATGCCACAAAGCTGAAGTGTACGTGTGAGTAACGATTTTGTTTCAAGGACACACACACAAAAAAAAACAGTTACGAATTAAAAAAAAACATTCGCAGACGCCTCACCTCATGTCTCGTTAGAAAAAAAAACAAACTCGCCAGCGTTACTCTGTATTTTGGGTGCTTTGGTCGCTGTCTATTGTGTTAGGGTGGCGTATGCGCCTTCAAGACCTTTGAAGAAGTGAAGCTGCGCCTTCGTTGCCTTCTGCACAGGCGAATGGCGATTCCGAGGCGACCGGCGAACACGTCTGTAATCATGCGCCCTCATCCTTGAATGCGTTTAATCCCACCCTCCACCCTATCGCTTCTCTTTTACTCGCCGCCGTGTCTCAGCAGTTATGGTGCTCGGCTGCTGAGCCCGAGGGCGCGGGTTCGATCCCGGTAGCGGCGGCCGCGTTTCGATATAGGCGGACGCAAGCCGCCAGTGTACTGTGTGATATCAGTGCAGTTAAAGAACCCCAAGTGGTCGATATCATTTCAGAGCAGTCCACTACGGCGTCCCTCATAGCCTGATTCAGTTTGGGACGTTGAACCACAAATCACTACCACTATCACGCTTCTCTTATCGCTCTTTCCCTCTTTTGTAGTTCTATCTCTAGTGCACACTAGCGAGTGGTTGAAAGGCCACTGCATTTTATCCACTCTTCCGGGACCAGGACCCGTTGAGCACAGCGAATGTTTGGAAGCGAGAGTTTTGAAGCCTTGGGCCCGGGTTTTTTCAGGTGAAAGTACTCGGAGCCCGCGTAAAACTGCGCAAGACGTGACCGCTCACAAAGGGGCACAGCGTGATCTGTAAAGCAAGGAGCATAAGCTTGCAGCTTCATCTGAACCAAGCTTGCGGGTAATCAGTGGTTACCGCAGAGGCAGCAAAAACGGCTGGCAGACTGCATTAATGAGCGGCGGCTTTGCCGTAAAAAAGTTATCTGTCGCAAAGTGAGTCTCCTCACGTCGCTTAGATTTTATATTTATACGCAGACGCGATCCATGTTCTCACTTAAGTTTCCCACTCGCTTCGCTGCAACTGTTCCGATATGTTTTTTTATAGACATTTACCTCAATATACTTGTCTCTAGGCACTCCTCATTGTTATAATTGAAATTCAGCGACTGCGAGAAGCACTCAGCGACTTCCGCGGGCAACGGACGTACAGTGCGGCCAAGGGAACGATAGCAAATAAATCCGCTGAAAGCGAATGTTACTATGCAGTGCAGCGATCACTTGGGTTTGAAGGCCGCGTTACGTATGCATGCTTGCTGCGTGTTTCTCTTCCTCCATCAGGTTCTCATACACCAACACTTCCGGTTTTCCGGGATGTTTGTGTCATTCGTACACCGAGAATAGCCTCGCGATGCTTCCAAGTATTGATACTGCGAAAGGAGTTGTACCGAATTTCGGAATCATCAAGGCGTTTTGTAAGGTTAAGCCCGTGCTAGTCGCAGTCTTACGCTTAGAATTGCGTCATGAAAATTCCAAGTGCAATAACCGTCATTTGTGGTTGTACAGCTAACTATATATCCACACAAGGAACAATTCGCACCATAAATGTAGGGTGTAGTGCAAAAGCGACGAGAACCAAATGATATATTGGTATGTGGGATTTAACGTCCCGAACCGGAACATCTGTATTGAAAAATACGAAGAAATTTTCTTTTTTTTGTAGTAACAACATGAATTTTTGTTACTACATTTTCTGTAGTATTACGTTATCCCGTGTCGCCGCGAGAACAATGAAAAATACAACAGTACTAAATAAGATTAGTATAAATACTAAAAAAGCAGTTTTCGCGACAGGACGACGAAACGTATTGTCGAATGTTGGACACGATTATGTTGAATTATTGGACTGGGGTAGGCAGTTCATTCGAACCACCTGCGGTTCTTTAACGTGTGCCCACATCGCGCAGCAATCGGTTGTTTTTGCATTCAGCCCCCAACAAAATGCGGTCTCCGCTACCGGGATTCGATCTGCGGATCTTGAGGTCTGCAGTCGAACGTCAAAGCCACTGAGCCACTGCGGCGAGTGGACGCAAAACATGTGAAGAACGCAACACTTCCTATACACTTTGTGCTGCGTCAGCCACACTTAAGGGGTTGCGCAGCCATTGGTCGAATATTCCGGGTTTTAATGGATGTAACCGTTATGTGGTCGTTTATCTCTAAATGCCAAGGGTTATCGTTCCAAACGCCAACGAAACGTAGATCATGTTTGCTTGTTTGCATCGTTTTACGCCCCGCGTACGAAGCTCAGTTTGCCTTTCGTGTTCTTATAGTATTTGTAAGCAGTCGCCAGGAATATCTAGCTTGGCTCAGCGTGCCATAAGTCCAAATGCGGGACGGCAACACATTCTGAAAACGTCAGCGAGGGTGTCGTGCCGCTGAACCGTCTGTATGACACCATAAATGGCCCAGAAAGTAGGCCTTTTTAGCAGTAGAGACATAAGGCACCTGGTTCCGGTCAAAAGAAGAATTGTGTCCGCTACTGCTGTCGTTACGAAGATGCCGCTGGACAATAACATGTGGCTTTCTTTTCTCTGCGTGTTGCCCTGAAATGCAAATACAAGTCTCAGGGGTCGTTAGTCACCGTCATCGCGAAAAAACAGGACCTACCTTCTTTGCAAACCTTTTACGGGAGGGAAAAAATGGGCGCTATTACCACAGCCCCGTCGCCACAGCGCCATCACACAACTTCTGGCATACGATTCCCAATGGTTTCTGGCGCACTGTTTTGTGGAAAGCGCTGTCTAAACTCTGGCAGTGGGCAGTGCTGCCAGCGGCCGCTATAAAATTTTGTAATAATGCTCAAAGGCCACGCTAGTGTTGAGAAAGGTCTGACCATTGCCTGATTATATGCGTCTCCATCTTGCTGTTCGCGTTGGTTCGCACGTGTGAACGAATCAGTCAACGCGTGGCGCACGAAGTAACCTTTTCTTCCATTGTTCTGTTTACACTACTTGTTACACATGCGATAAACAATAAAACTATTTGTTAAGGTGCGTATATATGTTTGTACGTGATGTAGACCGAGAACGTACGTAGCATTTGAGCGCCACAGTCAATTGGCCGCGAGGGCTAAAAAAAAAAAGAAAGCGCGAACTTTCAAAGGTTTTTAGTACAATTTGATACAAGACAAACATTACGACTGAACGTGACTGTGCACACGCTGCATATATTTATTGCCAAGATATTCTGTTATGAAACACCGTCGTGTGAACTTGTGAAGGGTAAGGCTGCACTTTTGGACTGGCTTTGTTGCGGCCTTGTATGATACTGAATACAATAATTGCAGACCGAGTCAAGGTGTACTGCTGGGCTGAATGGAAGAAGACAAGATGATGTAAGGGGGCTCGAGGACGAAAGACGAGCCAAAAGAAAACAGCAGAGATGGGCTGTAATGTGGCATGTTTTCCCTCGCCCCCCTTTTCTAAGCTCGCTTTACACCATGTTGATTAC
Source organism: Amblyomma americanum (assembly GCF_052857255.1). Lineage (NCBI taxonomy): Eukaryota > Metazoa > Arthropoda > Arachnida > Ixodida > Ixodidae > Amblyomma > Amblyomma americanum. Next base: position 185,495,697 of record NC_135497.1, read on the forward strand.
AAAGTCGACCCTGCAATAGGGTTCTTTATTAAAGCAGTCAGAATACGCAAAACATCTGCAATACCGGATATAAAGCGAGATATCACCACTACTGATTGCACACGAGCTGTTCTACATGTGCCGGTTTTGGGCGCATTAAGATGAACGTCATCGGAACGAATAAGGATGCTAGCGCACATAATCCAATTCTGTAGTTGGTCTCCACATGTTAGCTTATTAGTGTACCACGTTGAGCGGTGCCAACAAAAATTATTCCGAGCAGCAAAAAGGGCGTCATTTCCGGGGAAACAAAAATGAGACGATGGCTGAAGACGCAGTTTATTTTGGTCATGTGCAAGCGTGCCCGAAGTAAGTACACAAGTTATAAGCGGGCTTCACGACAGACGTGTGAGCCACGGTGGTGTCATGAAGGTCCATTCAATTCTCTTCCGCACTACCAAGCGCCAGATGTTGTCATTCCAGTATTGCATCGCACCTAATAGAGTTGCGTTCTCTGCCGCTTTTTTTTCTCGAACCTTTTCTGCTAGGCAAATGAAGGAACTCCTATTTCGCAAAATGTTTCCGCGTTTCCTCTTTCGCAGCGTTCTCACACCTCTATCCTCGCCGCTTAAGAATCACGTCCGCAAGAACTAAATTTTGCTTCGATCAGTGCGCACGACTTCGAAGTGTACTAAAATATTTCGCCGACAGTTTTACGGACATTCGTGTGAAGAGCGCGCAAAAGGAAAAACACGTTGGTCGGTTCTCGTTGATCGTAGTGGTGTTCGGTATACTTCAGGATTCTTGAATCAGTTGCTGCGGCCAATCAGGATATGAATTTGGCTATAGTGGCCGTTAAGGGTAGTCAAATACTTAGGCAGTGATTGTCTGATTATCTTGCGAACGTAGGAGACGTCGTAGGAATAATCTGAGCGATTTTCGAGCGACACTTTCATGTCAAAGCACATGAAAAATGAACTTGCTCGAGCACAATGGCGCTGTTCTTATGCCGATGTTTAAACTGTTCTTGTTAACTATAAATTAGTAGCAGAACTGCTTGAAATTTCATATAAAGCAGTCAAGCAGTTGATGCTCTTGCGTACTCAAGAACAGTGCAGTTCTTCCAGGAAACTTGCTCTGGTAGCTTTTTAAAGTGCTTTTCCCACGCAGAGTGTTACAATTCTCGCTAATATAATCCAAGCGAGCTTCCACATCCTGTTCTAAACACACTCCATATAGTTTCATTGGTCGCAAGGCATTGAAAGCTCTGCTTGCAAATGATTTCAGATGAACAAGGCTGTAGAACCTTTCTATGAAATAATACAAAAAAAAAGCATTCATTCCAGTCAAACAGAAATTGCGCGCTTGTTTATTAATGGCTTAATTCTTACACGATTCACAGCAAAGGAAAACGACCCAGGTTGGCAAAATCTTTCGCAACTAAGAGTACTCGTGATTGGCCAATGCGAGTGCACATACAGGCGGGTCCTAGAACTCACTCACAGAGAAGAAAAGAGTTTTAAAAATCTCGCCTGTGTTTTTGCCTTTGAATTTATTTTTTCGTTCAAATCGAAATACTTCACACTTTATGTAAGTTTGCCCACTACCCGCTGCCGCTTTCACGAGGCCCAAGTGAGCCCTCTATCACATGCGATTTTTAAAATAGCTGCAAGCGCTGAAAGAAACAAGGAAAGGCCTGGCCCTCACACATTTTGTCTAAGTTACTGCTGTTGCCATATTTCAATGCAATAAAGAGAAACCAAACCTGCGTATCCGTATATGATACATGCCGCGTGCTAACGGGGTTCAAACCTTTTGCCGTACTTTGACCAATCATCCCATGGCTTCTTTCTGAAGTCTGCGCTGAGCTTACGTGCCGCCGCGAAGCTTCCACTCAAACTTTTGGTCAATGACCTGAATCAGGTTGTAAACAGCGCTTCCTATTCACGTGCTTATGCATTCACGGGAGCGCGAGCGACTTTTTTCTTCAACTCGTTCGCCGTTCTGGAGTTATGGCCAGACTAACGTCTCCAGTTTAATCAGTCATAGCTTTAACCACATCTTCAATTTCATTATCTCTCTCTCTTTCTGAGCTGCTTCTGGTCCAGCAAGCCTGAAACTAATATCCATCTGTGTTCGGGGCATGAACTCAGCAAAACTAGAGGAAATAAGTGGTGGTTAGTTATTGCTTATAAGTTTAAGTTACATGCATCAAGAGTTCACAGCATTACGGAAATGAAGAGGCTGTTAAATAAACGTATGCCCCATAAATACTATGGCAACGGCAATAAAGCTGCTCGCGCAACAAGCCTGATAATACCAACGATAATAATAAGAGAAGGGCATAAGAACCTGTTTATGGCGTATAAGAACCTTGCGTAACCATAAAATGCTGATATAATAAAATAAGACCAAAAATGCCGCATGGCAGTAGCCGTGAAGGTGGTGCTCAGTTTTTATAGAGGGAAAGATCTCCAGGGGCCCACACTGACACCATTTCCGTCGCATAGTTTATTAATGGGGTCATAGTCCGTGGGCCAAACATGGGCCATAGGGCACCTTGGAACATGTATGTTTTCATGATCTGTCTGAATGGCGCTTGCCGAAAGTAGCATCTGGGCCCTTGGGGAAAGGCCGAGGAGTTGTCCGTACTCCTTCCTGGGGTCGGTAGGAAGGTGAGCTCAGTGCTTTGATTGTTGTCGTGGCACAGTGTAAGGAGTGGCATGAACAGAGGACTTGCGTAGCCCTATTTCTACCATTGACCGCGCAAACCACCGATAACGCACACAATGTGGCTCAGGTGATTCCGTTGAACAAAAGACTGTTTGCGATGACTCTTTGGGAAATGATCTCGGCTAGGCGTCCTTTTGAAATCGCTGTCCGGGCACAACAGGCCGGCAGAGTACTTCGGAATAGTATCTTTCTCTGCATATCTGACCAGTTCTGGCCGACACCAAGCAAGGCTGGTTCGATCTTGATGATCCGGTGCAGGCTTCGACAGGTTGATGCGTCTTTAACTTCACTGCTACCGAGCAGCGCGCAGCGACGACAGACAAGAAAGCAATGGACGCACAACAAAGCGCACAACAAGGACACACAACTTTATGTAGTTTCGCGAGTTGTTTGCGGCTGTTTTTGTTAGCAAGAACTCTAGTATACTTTTTAAACGCTACACACTTCTTGGGTTACTGCAGGTTATTGATCAGATATCAAGCGTTTTCTTCACGCTTACTAGCCGTACCTCTCTGTGTTTTTGGAAAACAAAGCCAAAATTATCATTGCCCGCAAGAGCCGCAACTTTATTTGTGCTCAGGTCGCTACATGGTGTGCTGGTTGAAGACCGCTTCAAAAAAATCGGAGCACAGACTATGCGTTCGCTATATATGTGTTAGACAACTCCATCAGGAATTGCAAAGAAAAATGTTTCGACAACTGTGCAGTACCAGCGCACTGATTAACAATGAGGGCGGCTTCTTTGAGTCAAATAATTGCGAGCGTGCGTTTCGGGGCACACAAGGGATTACTCGAACTTGCGCTTGACTCTAGCTTCGCATTCATAGACTTTGCTTTGAGCGCATGGCAGAGCCAGCGACGCTCGTTTCAACTGAGGATCTCTAGCTGAGACGACAGTCGACGCACAATGACGCGCTACGAAACTCATTTGGAGCGTTTTTTTGTCAGCCTTTATTTGCTTTCTTATTTTTTAAATCTTTCCACAAAGCAAACTGTATGCTGGTTTTACTGATGGGGAAAGCCATCGACATCCGCTCTGTGTGAAGATTGAAAATGTCTTGACCTTTACGTCGCAGAGAGCGAGCACTTGAAGAAAATTGAAAAATGGTTTTTGAGGTAGATAAATTTACAGGAGGGTTACATCCCTGTCCGACAGCATTTGTGCAACAAATTCTTGGATGCTCAGAATTATTCTTTCATTATGGGAGGAAAAGTGTTAGGGTAGACTCCGAAACAGAACAGAAATAATAATATGGCGACTGTCTTCAGAAAAATGGCCTTCGACATAAAACCTTCCCGAAAATAAAACGTTCATATCATGAAATGCTGTCACCAGTATTGCTGGGCGAAAACCTTTTTTTTTTTCATTCCCAGGTGTAAAAGTTGAAAAACGTATTTGCGTAGGCTGCTCTTAATGCACAGCTTCATTTCGTGGCGCAAAACTACGATGTAAAGACGCAGTCTCAGTCCAAAATTTTTTAAGGTTTGCTGCGCAGCCGTGTAGTGGGGCTCATACCGGTCCCTGGTGCTTCGTATCCTTGGAGGGGAAGCGACTGAGATTGTTCTCAGTTTTCAGATGTTTAAAGGTCTCGAGGCACAGCACCAACACACGGCCCACTGCCAGTCATCCAACCATTGTAGCCTGGAAACGTTTGACTCGGGCTGTATGTCAGATTGGTTCTTTCGCTGCTCTGGACGAAAGCTGTGGACTCCTGTGACCTAAAAAAGAAAAAAAATCGGCATCACGAAATCTTTAATCACGAACTTCAGATGACTCCCATACTCTTGTGCAAAACGCTAGTCTTGCTCGAAATTTCGTGGTATATGGCAGTTTGCGCTGGTTGCGCTGCTGGTCAACCGTGCTAACCGCAGCGCTGAGCTGATGTATGGAGAACAGAAGACATATTTTTCATGATTTTATTGACACACATATCCTTCCCGCTACATTCAGTTTAAAAGAGACATTTCTCAAAATACACTATATGTCTATGTTACAGCAGTCCGTAAAATGCAGATAATATGTGTGGACGCACCAGAAGTGTTAATTTTATCTCAAATGGCGCGGCTAACATTTTCAGTACACCATTTCGTGCACCATTTACGCAATACGTGTGCATTCTTTGCATACTGTGCACGCACGCAATAGAGAAGGATAATTCTGTGCACAATAAGTGCGCGCAATTTACGATGTACCTACGATGTATTACCTACGATTATCTACGATGTACCTTACAATCGTAGGTAATTGCAAAACAATTTGTTCAGTAATTATGTAAACGCCTGAAAGCGAACCACTATCACGCAGTGGCCTTCACTGTTCACGCTAATATACGCGACATCAAGAGAATTCAGTTAACGTGCAGTTGCGTAATGGCTCCTCACAATGTGCCTACTCTTCTGCGGACCAAACACGATGACTGCTTCGTCAACAGCAATGACTAAATTATAGTTCATGATCCACGGCGCCGAAATGAGCCATGGCTCCCTAGAAAGCGGTGCAGGTAGCGGTTCCCGTCGTATCCGTGCGGGCCTCGCTGCACTTTTCGCAATTTCTACGGTCACGGTCACAAAAGCAAATACCACCGTATTGTCGCAACGCTAACACACAAAGGAGCACGACGCCAAAGTATCTGTGACCGGCGCCGCAAACCAGGTGACAGCGCCCGAGATAACCCGATTGAAGGAGTTCGCAAAACACGGAAAGAAAGCGTGGTGGTTGCAACGGCCGCGCGGGTCAGAAATTCAAGAGAGAGAGAGAGAGAGATTTTTCTCCTTCCAGAAACTTCTTGCGGTTAGATCTCTCTTTTTATTCTAGACGCTAGTGCCAGTTCCTCCTTCAGTTCTGTTTATAGCGGATGGAGGACCAGTTGCGGCTTCAGCGAAGGTTTCTTCAACTGGCCAGGACGGGAGTTGCTCGAGCTTTCCTCACCCCGGTAACGCCATTCTTAGATCTTGCCACCGTTCTCTCCGCTTTCGAAATTATTCTCTTCACTCTCTTCTACATTGTAGCGGTGGTTTTTATTTTGCTCAGGAAGCGTGTTAAAGCTTCCGCGGATATTGCACGAATGATTACCCACAGAGTGGAATAAAGTGTCACACCGAAAATTTATGATAATGGCGTTTAAAAACAGTGGCATGTTTCGGAATTTTGAACTCCAGCAACAAGTTTTGAACGCTAGCGGAGGTGGTGTGCTCGTGAGCGAAAACGGGCAAGGGGGTTCGAGGAAGAAACCAGCAGAAAGAAGTGAATGTCCCCACCTGCTGACTACAGAGGGGTCTTAATCGTGTTGACGATTATAATCTACTGCGCTTAGCTACGATGGTTATAGGCGAAAATTGAGCATAGAATGTAAACCTGTGTGCAGAAATTACGCTTCGCATGGTTAGTTAGCAGCGAAGGACGAAAATTGAGGACAGCGAAAAAAAAAATTCAAGGAATAATTAGTAGGGGCTTGTAGGAATACCATCAAGGCGAGTCTGCAATGTTCGAAAAAGCAGTATCCCTACGATGCAGATGGATCGTGCGATTCCAGAGAGCGTGCAGTCTATCCGGAGCCGTGGCACGCATGCACGGTGCATGCCGGCGTCGGACGCTGCCCTCCTGGGGTGCCCGGCGCGCCGCGGGACGCAACGATATGGTTCCCGTTGCGCCCGACTCGGCGGGCTGCTCTTCCAGGATTCAGCGGAGGATGGCCTCGCAGCGTGAAAGTTGCATTCGGGCGTCGTTTCTCCAAGGCGATGCCGCTCGAGATTGAAACCAGCTCAGCGGATGCATCCCGCCATTTGCTGCGGAAACCGGTGTAGCTAGCGAGCGAGGCGCCCAGCAATACTTTCCCGCTCCTCGGAACAAGCCGACAAGCGAAGAGAAGAGAGCGTTTTTCAAACACGGGCCGACGTTGAATTGTGCGTTCAGGAAGCATCAGAAGCGGCGCTTTTGTTTTCACCGCGCGAAAGGAGCACGCGCTTGGCGCTTATGAAAAATGGATTGCTGAATGGAGTCTGTCATGGGGAGAACCGGCGGCCGCGGCGCGCGACGGGCATTCGTGCGAAATGGAGGATTCCCAGCGTCGGCCGCCTTGTTTATTCCTCTTCCTGCCGCTCCGGAGGCAGTCGCTGCCCACGGGGTTAGCGGCTAACGCCGTGGCTGAGAGGGACGCTCTGCGCGCGAGCAAAGTGGGGCGTCGCGAAGAACTGCGAATGCGATGAAAGGAATGAAAGAAAAAGACAGCGAGATCTGCGGACAAAGAATGGGAAAGAGGCCCCAGCCCCCCGCGAGACCCGTTGAAATGGGAATCCAGAGTCATTTTTGCCGCTTGTCGGAAATGTGTGCCGCTGCGCTCATTCGTCTACAATGCAGCCGAGGATTCTCGCCGCAGCGCGGCGAGCGGACCAAGCGCAAAATTTAAAATTCGAAATGGGAGGCTCAAGCTGTAGCGTTCCTAGAGGGAGGAACGATTGGTCAGCATTGCGAAAGAAGAGACTTGCTTAATGGCTCGTGAGAACAAAGCATGACAAGTAACGTTCGAACTGAAGTTTATGTCGAAACGAACTCGAGGTTATTCGAGAAGCCATCAAATAGCGGGGTGCCGGAGTGGGTAGGGCTTCACAACCTTACAGAAATAAGAATGAGCGGCCCACATTTTCTGGCGTGAAACCTAATATCGATGCATGAGTTTTATTTTCACGGTCTTTTCGTATTTCGAAGGCTTTAAATCTCCAGTACGAGAATACTTTGTGAAAAATGAATCGATGAACTGCGAATCGTCTATGCAGAGCAACGCTACAACCAGAGTTGTGCGTAATTGACTTCTTGTAATCGATTACTTGTAATTAAGTACATTTTTGTGTTATTTTGTAATCATTTTATTACCTTTTTCAAAAGGTATCGTTTCGGGTAATTTAGTTATTGTCAAACAGTTCGGCCGTGCACGAAGGTGCGGGTGGCTGCCTGACGTCTATGCGCTTTCCGCGGTGTTCGTCGTTGTCAAAAGCTCGGCTCGCTCGCTTATTGGCTCATGGGTTTGCGACTTGCAGTCGCATGGCTGGAAAATTGAGCAGCGAGAGACTGGCCTGTGCCTGTCACTTCGACCAATGCGACCATTTGCTACTGTCGCTTTTTGACCAAAACAGTCGCACAGCCTCTGCGATTCGCAAGTGTGAATGAGCCCTAAGAAGGCAAGGTAGGTCATCGTCTACGCAGCGGTGCACCTTTCTCACGTGTAGGCCGATAAGGTTTTCTTGAATTCTTAGGTCCATCGCTGACAGGTATATCTCGCACAGTACTGGAGCAACTGACGAACCTGTACATATTTCGTACTTCTGAAGTCTAGGGTTCGACGGAATCCCGTCTGGCGGGGAAAATTCATACTGATGAAGAAAACATACACTCGCCAAGGTTCAAAGAAAATAAGAATGAATTGACGTTTCGGCTCCCGTACGGGTGCCTTGATCACAAAGAAGCGAAGGACGGGCAGGTGAGCTATATATGGGCAGTTTTTTGAAGGGTGCGCAGGTATATCTCTGGGAGATTGCCACGGGTCCGGTTAATCGTGTTTGGCGTGGATTGAATGCACAATGATTCTATGAGAAGGCGTTTTGGTAATGATTTTTCCTTTGCAATTACACGTGCTGCGTCCCAGTCGATGGTATAGCCAGTTTCTTGATGATGTTGCGCCAAAGCGTTTGAGATAGATTTTCCTTTGGCGACGTCATTTTGGTGCTGTTTGAGCCTTGTCTTGAATTTGCCTGTTTCTCCGATATAGGAAGCGTCGCAATCATGACAGGGGATCTTGTAGATCACGCCTGGAAAGATATCGATGTCAAGAGGGTCCTTGACTCGCAAGAGTCGTTGCCGAAGTTTGCACGACGGGACGTGGGCCACATGAATGTTATAATCTGAAAAGATGCGAGCAAGGTTCTCACTCACACCGTGGGCATACGGAATCGGCACCCGCTTCTTTGCGCATGCGTCAGTTCGGATAGTCGGAAAAGAGGCGCGTCGTTCCTGGGATCGTAGTATTTGGGCTGGGTAACCGCTCCGTATCAGGTCTTGCCTGACCTGTTTCCCTTCTGCTGCTCTGCGCTTAGGACTTGAGCATATCCTAAATGCGCGGTTGAACAGAGACGCCGCGACTGAGCGCTTGTGCCCGATGGGATGAGATGACTGAAAGTTTAGGTAGTCAAGGACCCTCTTGACATCGATATCTTTCCAGGCGTGATCTACAAGATCCCCTGTCATGATTGCGACGCTTCCTATATAGGAGAAACAGGCAAATTCAAGACAAGGCTCAAAAAGCACCAAAATGACGTCGCCAAAGGAAAATCTATCTCAAACGCTTTGGCGCAACATCATCAAGAAACTGGCCATACCATCGACTGGGACGCAGCACGTGTAATTGCAAAGGAAAAATCATTACCAAAACGCCTTCTCATAGAATCATTGTGCATTCAATCCACGCCAAACACGATTAACCGGACCCGTGGCAATCTCCCAGAGATATACCTGCGCACCCTTCAAAAAACTGCCCATATATAGCTCACCTGCCCGTCCTTCGCTTCTTTGTGATCAAGGCACCCGTACGGGCGCCGAAACGTCAATTCATTCTTATTTTCTTTGAACCTTGGCGAGTGTATGTTTTCTTCATCAGTATTTCGTACTTCTGTACCCAAAATTGATCACCGAATCTGATCGCTGTGGGTTGTAGATAAAACTATCGTATACCCATTAACTGACCGGAACGAAGCGGGTGGGTTTAACGTCACAAAGCGACTCAGGCAGTGAGGGAAGCCGTAGTGAAGGGCTCCGGAAATTTCGACCACCTAGGGGGCTTTAACGCGCACTGACATCCCACAGTATACGGGCCTCAAGAAGCTGGCATCGAAGCATTGCGCAACAATGAGCTCGTGCGCAAGGTGTTTATACCCTCTAGCGCTTACATCGAAAGTGTTCAGTGTAACGACCGATGTCTTCTCGAGGAAACGTTGCAAAATCAACGACGGCACCGCACTAGTTTATTGTAGCGATTGTAGTTTGAGAGAGTTTACGTTATGGCAATGAAGTTCAAAGAATAATCCGCGATGTGTAATCGATCACTGTTCTGTAATTACACAGTTGCTTTTCTGGGGTGGTAATTGACCACTGTAATCAGTTACTTTTTAGATGGAGCAATTGTAATTGTAATCGGTTTCTTATTTTCTGTAACGTGTACAAGACTGGGTATAACCGGCATCAAAGGGAAGCGCTAACCGCAGACATGCTCACGGGGGGGATGTGCGGCGCGCTCTTTCTTTTTGATCTTGTAATGCACCGCTGCTCAATAAGTATGAATCTCATGTTCTGCGTGCTTCAGCGAGCCGTCAGCCTGCTACAAATGGCAGATGGCGCCTCGGGAATGGTCGTTCGCCGTAACTCGGTGCGCTTGCCGACATCGACTACCGAAACCCGTAACAGGCCTGCATATAGTGTATTGGTCTAGGCGCTATCGCGGTTAGTTTCCATCGATGCAAAGCCGCAGTTTCTTGCTATTACCGCCTTTAATACTTCTGCAAATACTTATAAACATCAATATTTCAGATGGCAAAACATCAAACAACCTTCCTTTGGCATTTGCAGCGTACCTGTAATTTAGTCGTAAAACTCCACGCACCTACAAAAGCCGACCGAGCCTTTCTGTTTAAACTTCAAAGTTTCGTTGGCATCCCAGACCATATTTCTAATACAAAAACGTTTTAGGATATCTAGGCTTTTCCACGTAACTTCGTGGGGCATTACCCAAAACTCCCTGTCCCACATTCAGAAAGCGTATAATAAACGGTCCGAGCACACTGATATATACTAAGGGATCTTCATTGTCGTTTTTTTTATATTCGGGAGGTAGAAATGGGATGGTATTTTTTCTGTTCAAAGTCGGGTATGAAATGGCTTATTTAATAAAAATTTTCATGATTGGTGCTTTTTTAGGATATAATTGCCAGCGAAAATAGGTGAGTATTCACAGTGTTGCTGGGGGCTGGGGGCAACCATGTGTTCATTGGCGCTCATTACTTTCGTACGCAGTCTATATATATATATATATATATATATATATATATATATATATATATATATATATATATATATATATATATATATATATATATATATATATATATATATATATATATATATATATATATATATATATAGCAGAATGCACGGAGAAAGCGTTTTCCACATCGGGTATTTTTTTTGTAATTACAACAATTTCGTCGCGTACATTATTATTGTCATGAGCAGAACTTCAGCATCTTTCCTATATCTCCTTGTTTTTCTACATCGAGAAAACATTCAACATGACAGCAGCCATACAAAACACCCAACTGCCTTGGAAGAGGACGTCGTTAACGTGGATAGAGCATGACAAAGCAGTGCCACTAACGCGTACCGTCCGTTCCTGTCGTTTGGTTTAAAAAATTTCTAAAAGTAGGTCTTAGGAGAGATTCTAGACCTAATTTTCGAATTTAACCCCCCAAAAAACCACGACGCAGGTAACAAACGATTAATGAGGTTTAAAATATTTGGCTAACTGAAAAATCTGCTCCTCTGAAAGCACAAGACGTTCATTTGTTTTCGTGCGGCGCCTTCCCCTTTGTACACTGAAGAAATTTTAAGGTGAATTTCAGAGTATAAACCAGGTATAACCCGAATTTTAATAATCCACCTCGGGATGCAAGTATCGGGTGAAATCGAGTCGCGAAAGGGCCCCATATTTCACTACTTGTCTGCCTTTCGCTTACATCGTTGGTCCAGAATGTTTCTGTTTCGCATCCATCGGGACGCACCGATAGAAGTCGTGTGAGCTCGCTGCCTGCGACAGGCGACCTCAGCGTACGTCACAATGCAGTTGTCTTGGAAAAGCTGTTTTTTAAATCTGTGATGCATTATATTTTCTCAGTCTCTGCCCAGTTTTCTTGCTGAAAATATTTGTGTTTGTCCAGATAAGCAGCTCATTGTCGCGTTTGGCCTCCAATCTCTGACCCCAGTTTCACGCTGAGTTATATGATGACGACATTTGGATGTTTCTTTCCTTCCAGCGTCACATCTTAAATAGTAATATACATGTATTTTTTACACTTGTTCATTTCTAGCTTTGTTATAAGTGCGCCAGCATTGGCACCAACGGATCGTTCGAGGGCAACTCTATAAAGTTTATTTCTTTGACTAAGATCATCACTAACAGTATTCGTAGTTGTAAAAGAACGCTGTTGTTTGCATTGTTAGAGCGTTTATATTTTTCTTACGTGGTCATGTATCCGGATCCACGAGCTACTCGGTTGAGTTCTGGCTCATGCACAGCATCATGAGTTATTGTTTATGCAGCAGGTCTTAAACCTGAGGTTTAGTAGTTTTTTATTCCGTTACCGGAATTCCAGTCTTCTGAGGAACTATTTTTACTCCTCTACTACTTCTTGTTTTACCTTTATGTGTTGCAATAGCCTGGACACATGACATGCATCAACTGTACTATTTTTATCGAACGACTCTAGGGGCTTCGCTTCCGCAGCCGGAGGCCACCGCACAGTCCCTTGTGAGGCTTCAGCAGACCCGGCTCATTTCCTTGTAATCGCTTACTCGGGAATAGGATTATTACGTACATTAAATTAGTCGTATTAGCAATATGTAGAATTTTACGTCCCATAGCGGCACATCGCCTTTGAAAGACGTCGTAGTGAAGGGCTGATAAGTAATTTCGACCACCTTTCGTTCTTTATCGCGCACTGATATCACGCAGCACACAGGTGTTTTTGGATTTCAGCTCCATGGAAATGTGGCCGCCCCGGCCGAGATTCGACTCCGTGACCTCGGTATCGTAGCCGAACGCCATAGCCACTAAGCTAAAGTGAACGGTATATTATTCGTGATACTTTTACTGCGTATAATTGCAACAGACTGTAGCTGCCTTCGGCGGCTAGTGTGCATTCAGAAAGCTGGTGCTGAATGCTATAAATGATGGAGGAATAACATTAACGAGAAAACCAGACGGCATTCGTTTCACATATTGTGTCTTTGGTGGCCTTCTTTCACAGGAGCATGAGATTGAAGATCTTGGTATTATCCCCTTCACACACGTATTATGTTCGACTATCGAGAAAAATCTGAAAGTATGTCTGCGTGTATATACTTAGAACCCCTTATTTAGCAAAAATAGCATGAATGGCGCAAAAAATTCAGGAATTCATGCACGCATGTCGAATACTTGCACGCTGTCGGAATTTTAGCCTGATTAAAAAAACACACGTTTATGCCCAACTATTTATTTTCTTTATCATCCGAGTCCTTTTCCGAAACAAAAACTCAGCTGAAGTGTCCTTTTGTCAAACACTCCACCACGTGGGAGAAGAAAGAGGTGACAGCGCCAGACAGCGCTTCCTATGGGTGCGCCGTGCAACTTTTGCAACGCCCCATTTTTATTCATTCATTTGAAAAAAAAAACGACTCTTAATTCCAGGCACGAAATGGCACTGCTATTCTGTCCAGTAGTAACCTCTAATGTACTCAGCATCCCTGACTTCTTGTAGGCAACGCTGGACGCTTCGAGGAACATTTTGAAATGTGGCGTTTTCGAAAAAAAAAGGAATTATCTTTTTTTATTATTATTGTAAACGCGTGTCATAAAGCATAGTGAGAAAGAGAGGATAGAATATAGGAGAAAATTAGCACAAGGAGTGAAGACCACTTTTGCTCAGATAGTTGCAAAGGTTGCCAGTGCAGCGATGGTCCATGGTCCGCTTTTCGTAGTCACATTCGCGGTTCCACCGCAGGCCCACTTCCGTGGGGAAGCGCTTTCCTTTACTACGCTCCAAGCTTTTCTGAGAATACTAAGCCATGCGTGCACTCGGTAGTGCAGGTCGCGCATCAAAATGATTTAAGCGTTCAAAAGGCATTTATTAATTTCACGGCTGGTGTTATCACCTATAAGTTGGGCTACGCCTCAGTCCCATGGATCGGCATCTAGCTGCCAGTCCAATAAAAAAAATGATCTAGAACGAGTGCAGGCAAATTCCTCACCATTGGTTAGCATCGCTATTTAAGAAATAAAAAAAAGAGACAGAAGGCTTTAATGAAAGGCAAGGAGGGCATCAAACAATGTGCCTCCGCGTTTCCAGCCTACCTGTAACCGAGTTCTTGGAATCTAGAAGCATTACGGCCGACCTAACCTTTCTCTTTCAAGTTGATTTCGGTTACCCAGAACTGCTCAGCCACATCCCATTTCCCACGAAAGCTTGCGTGAATATCCAGGCCTTCCATTGAGCAGACAGGAATAGGGGAAATAACGCGCTCGCCCGGTATATACGAAGAAAACCGCGGAGAGCACAGGAGTGGATATTATGTTTTGCATAGACAAGTAAAGTTTTTGTGTAATCATATAGACATGAGAAAAAGTGACATGTTCCCGGTGAGAACTGAACTCTGGAGCAGTCTTAACCGGTGGCATCTTGTCTTGCGTTGGCCGCCCCGCTGTTCGGGGCATTGTGCTGCGACACTGACGTCATCTATGAAAATAGTTTTCTTTCCTTCACTCTCTCCGGTACCCATAACTAAATTAATATGAAGCAATACGTAATAGCGTTGTACAAAGAATATAATGAATGTACCACGCTACTTGCGCCATATTTTTAAAGAATTAAAAAGAACAAAAAGGTTTGGTGCACAATGTTAGTGAAGCTGGAGCACTATTGATACTCGTCTTTACAGCGCGGGCGGTTTTTGAATTCAGTCTCTAAATTATTTAGTCTAATAAGCTTTGGAACAAACAGTAACGTGTAAAATTTTTAAATGTGTCGGGGCAGTTTTTCTTTTCGTGGTGACACAATAATCACATTTTGTAATTTTTCTTGAACTGCTGAAAACGTCCAAAAATTTTCAGTGGGGAAATTTCAGTTGTAAATAGAAAAATACTATTTATTAGATAGACTGAAGTCCGTCAACCCTAAAGGCCGTACAGAAGATAAATATCCCGGCGATAGCAGAGTCATCGCTTGGTTTGGATTGGTTTATAGGGTTTAACGTCCCGAAGCGACTCAGGCTATGAGAGACGCCGTAGTGAAGGGCTCCGAATAATTTAGACCACCTGGGGTTCTTTAACGTGCACTGACATCGCACAGTACAAAAGCCTCTAGAATTATGCCTCCATCGAAGTTCGACCGCCGCGGCTGGGATCGAACCCGCGTCTTTCGGGTCAGGAGCCGAGCGCCGTAACCACTGAGCCACCTAGGCGGCTGAAGTCCTGGCTTCCTTCGAGCTAGTGAAAAAGGGCATACATAAAAAAAAAACACGGGAGACAACTGAAAGAGAATCATATTATCTCGGCTCTGACTGTGGCCGCCAGCACGCTGATGACGACTGCGGATACGCCTAATATATCGCACATCGCAGCGGCGGCCACTAAGCAAATACCTTCAAGCGCGGGACATTCAAAACAAGCCCCCCCCTCCCCCCCCCCCCGCACACACACACACACACACACACCATGCCTCACAAATTTCTGATTTCTCTAGATTATGCCAGGACGAAGAAATTCCAAAATTCCTTTTTCCTTTACGCAGTCGGATAATGGCTTTGACTGCAGAATGTACTTTTGAGCGTTATTTGCAAACTCGCCTTTTCTAACTCCCTACTGCTTGGGCAGCAGTGCTGCCTCCAGTCACAAAATTGGCCTCATTAGGTGTTCATTATGATTTTTCATAGCTTCCTTGAGAGCATCGCCGGTGCTGCTGACTTGACGCCTTATAATTTGAAGTGAACAAATTAGTTCGTCCGCAAAAAATATAAAGAAATTTCTACTTACACGAGATTGCTGCCAGTTATGCTGTTTAAGTGTAATACTGGAATCATTTTTCACTTTCCCTAAAATATTTCACTAAGGATACGTTGGGAAGTTTGCATTCACAGGTGGTCTAACGTAACTTGGAACGCGAACATTTCGGCAAAACTCTGCCTCGTCGGGAGGCGACAGATAAGAGCGTTACACTTCGACCAAAATCTCACGAGAGAACTCACGTTTCGGAGCCGACGCTGCCTTTTGTTCAGGGTTGGCTACACATGGGAAGAGAGACGTTTTTAAGCCTTTTGTTTCAGCGCCACAGTTCCGGGAAAGGGGTCGCCCGGGACGGTGGGAGACGGACTTTGCAGCGTCGCGAAGACCATGTGCTGTCAGCATCAAATTAGAACATCGTCATCATCATCATAATCATCAGCCTGACTACGCCCACTGCAGAGCAAAGGCCTCTCCCATGTCTCTTCAATTAACCCTGTCCTTTGTCAGCTGCGCCCACAGTATGCCTACAAACGTCTTAACCTTATCAGCCCGCATAACTTTCTGCCGCCCTCTGCTACGCTTGCCTTCTCTTGGAATCCGCTCTGTTACCCTTAAGGACCAGCGGTTATCTTGCCTTCGCATCACATGCCCTGCCCAAGCCCATTTATTCCTTTTGATTGCGGCTAGGATGTCATGAAAGGATGTCATGTCAGGATGTCTAGGATGAAAGCCAGCGCTTGTGTCTTGTCCTTTCTTCTTCTGTGGCTGCTTGTTTTAGGGCTGCTATTTCTATTAGATTCAAGATGCACCAACTAGCCCAAAATGAAGTTTTAATGTCATTAACCCGCGTTTGTTTCTTCACCCACTTTGCCCGCTTCTGGTCTTTTAACTTTACACCTATCATATTTCTTTCCATAGCCCCTGCGTTCTCCTTAACCCTTTTTGTTAGCCTACTCGTTTCTGTCCCATATGTGAGTACCGGGAAGATTCAGCTGTTGTATACTTTTCTCTCAAGAGATATTGGTAAATTGCCATTCATGATCTGAGAGAACCTCCCATATGCGCTCCACCCTTTATTCATCTAGTTATTCCTCTCTCATGATCCGGATCAGCGGTCACTACTGAGGAACTTAGCAAGTCAATGTTATCAGCGAATCGCAAATTACTTAGGTAATCTGCACGCTCACTTCAGTGTGACAGCACCGTGTGCAGTTTCCAGGCGCTAGCCTGCATTTCGCAATCGGCATTCCATTCTTGAGCGACTTGAGACTTGCGACATCGTTTGTTAGGCAGAGCGCGTCGTGGCAAAAGCGAGTTAACAATCACGAAAATCTTAACTCTTTCTTTATCTTGGGGAAACAGGCAACTTTGGTGTGGTGTTCATAAGAATTTTTTCACCCATTAATTTACAGAAATTTTCTTTATTGCAACGCATCGTATGTTAGCTAATACAAATCTATTTTCAATGATACAAAGAATAAACAATGTATGCTGCTTACGAAAGAAAAAAAAAACTTTGATTGGCAGAATTTGATGGACTTGCACAAAATGTTAGAAAAATATTAAACATATCGTATCAGAAGATATGAGAATAAAAACTCTAGAATATACGCTTTGTCCGTCACTATGTCAAAGAAGAGTATTCGAAGTTACCGAATTCTTCTTTATAAACTTTTCGGTCAGCAAAGAAAACATCAATTGCTCACGCGCAGCACTTTGGGCTACTCCGTAATGCAGTGACACGGTGGACCCCGGGCCGTCTTGCAGGAAATTGTGTCCGCTGAACTGATGGTGGCACTGAATCAATCAGAACATGCCCGGTATCTTCAGAGAGGCTCTTAAAGCGATGAATCTCCTCCGCAACGGCGGAAACTAACGTTATAGACGGACACCTGTCGATAGTCCTAGCTGGAAGTAGCGATCGTCTTTGTCCGAAGTTAAATAAGATGAATGGACCATATTTCCGCAGAAGGCTGTCCCCTCTACCTACAGAGCCAAGTGCCGATGCTGCGAAATCGCGAGAACACTGTTGCTGCTGAGCAGGACCAGTGCAAGAGGGCGCCACCTTAGATGCCATGCTTACGCGACCGCTCCGTGTTGACAGGTTTCGTGCGAAGTTTAAAAATACTCCCTCATGCGGCTGACGAAAACATCGATTTCGAAAATGAAGCAGTCTTTTTGCGACATACTGAATGGCTTTACTTGTCCAGAAGTCGCGCGGATTGCTCGAAATGGGCAATTGAATCTTGTTAAATAGGCGCGGTAAGAAAAGAGTTGGAGTGGAAGGGGAAGTTCTTCTGAGCGCTTGCACTCGCGCTTGGGCTGATAGTGTTGAATCAGCAATAGACAGAAAATAACTTTATTTGTCGGGAAGGTGGGTAAAATTGCTCCTATCTCTTTTCTCTAAACTTAAGGAAAAAATAGGCGGCAAACAGCTGCTACTTATCGCAACCAATCCTCTACCGGGAACGGAAAAAGAATGAGCCCGGAATTAAGTAATCGATGATTTCAACTGCAGCTGCTCTATCTTCTTCAGCGAGTTAGGCCTAGAGGAGTCCTTTTGTGGAGCAGCAGTTTGTCCTTAAACACCAGAGAAAAACCAAGCGAACGAGCAGAAAAGGTTGAGCATGTGCACCTCTTGAGTGCGAAAGTCACAGCATAAGCAGAGTGTGGCATTAGGGCACAATGGTAACAGAAGCTGTTGCGTTTCGCCACGCCAAGCCAAATGTGGTAATGCAGAGGCGCACGCCTTTTCAGCTCCTTTTGTTTTTGAAGTAGGGACGGGGGAAGGCGAACGGCGCAGCCTCCGCCGATCCCCGATGGGCTCGAGATATCCGCGTAGTCTCATGAGAGCCACTCGTGGCAGCCGGCAGTATAGGAGCGCTTCGAAAGGCATCCGCGCAGCTCAAGCACCGTTTCAAGGGGGGCTTAGCGTTACGATCAGGACAACAAAAGCAACGGACCAGTGAAATGCGGGACCAGTGACACGGACAAAAGCGAAGAGGTTTCTTTTCCTTTTTTCAGAGAGTTAGACGAGCACGAAACGTAATAAAAAAGGAATTAGCCGGGACGAAACCAGGCCTGCAGTTTCTGAGCGTCTTTTTGTTCACTTTCTAAAAGCTGGACTTAGGGAAGTGATCGTCGTAAGTAATGTACAGGCGATCGCACAGTACTGTTTTATTTTGAGACCTCTAAAATATTGAAGGTAAATACCCGTGAATATGCTTTATTATGACCGAAAATGATAAGGAAACGCTTTAGGTGGGCATTGCGCGGGTTTCACATATTATGCGTGGAATAAGCGAAATTATCCTTAGTAAAATTTCTCACGCTCACGGAATCCTGTCATGTCGTTAAGTTTCGGGCGGCTGACTGATACCTCAGCAGAGCCTCGCTGCCATCCTTTATTCTCAGCCACTTGATGCGTCGCACGGCAGTTGAAACGCATGGAATACGCGAGCGGATGACCAGTGTACTTCCTGTTTTTTTTTTTTTTTTGACAATGGGCGCAAGTTGACGAGACATATACGTTGTCATTTCTTCACTTGTCAGTAGTCGTCTGGCGAAATAGATTGTTTTTTTAATTAAACTGTACAACCTGCAGCTAACCATAAAATGGGAAGTCAAAGCAGGTGCTGAAGTGCCTTGTGCGTCTACCCACTCTTCAATTCATAAGCGATCACTGCCATAATGTGCACCCGAGTGGCGGCACCAATGACCGGCTTCCATTCATGAAATGCGATGTGGGCATATTTATGTTATACAATTGACTGACCGAGCAGTGGGGGCACTTTTTATGTAGATACCACCAATTGACTATAGGGGACAACAGGAAATGCCCCTCCTTCCAAGTTCCGAACTGTGCAGCACTAGATGCGGGCGCACAGCGCCGGACTCGTCACTCCCTTTCCCACTCCCCCTCCAATAAAGAGCAAGCAAACAAGCAAGTGATGTTTACTTGGGCATATAGGAAACAGGCGATACGTGTTTTTTTAGCAAGACATCGACGAAGGCTGTTTGGCGCATCTGACGGCTTGCGTGCTCAGGTACGTCGGGCTTCCCAAAATCGCGACGCGTTCGCGATGCTGGCGCGAACATCGGTCCTGTCGGAATAGTGACGTGTCGGCGATACGGGGTGCTACAACAATTGTTTGTTACCGTTCTTTGACGTCCCAAAGAAAATATCAGGCGTAAGTACAGATAACATCGCATTTCCACTTTATCGGGAGTGCATGGCGATGAGGCTGAATTCCATAATCCGATATTACCGTGCAACATCACTTATCTGTATTTTCTTAGCCATCGCTCGTTCCTTTCTCCTCTGCCCATGTGCGCAGCCTGGCAAAGTGTACCTGGACCTTGTCACCCCCACTTGCTGCCATCTTCTTCCTTCTCTTTCGTCCTTCATTTCGTTCCAGCAAACACGCTTGATCGTTAGCTTCCTTAGGGCGCTTTTGAATGCACCAAGCAGATGCGGAACACCTCATCTTAAGCCTGTGTCTCCGAAGTCCGGTACGAATGACGGCCTCCTCTCGCGCTTTTCAGGTACGATGCTTCGAATTCATTCCA
Source organism: Amblyomma americanum (assembly GCF_052857255.1). Classification (NCBI taxonomy): domain Eukaryota; kingdom Metazoa; phylum Arthropoda; class Arachnida; order Ixodida; family Ixodidae; genus Amblyomma; species Amblyomma americanum. The sequence goes on from NC_135497.1 coordinate 185,515,775, forward strand.
GGTCTCGCAGCTTTATCGGGTGACTGAGCACAGGGTCCCATACCCCAAACAAAATTATCCTTTCGACTCGCACCAGATGTCCGGACAATACATCCCAAATGCAGACTGGCGACGCAACACCGCGTGCATACCCTGCGAACGACTGCGAAAGCAAGCTTGAATGAATGAAGATACGAGCCTGCTTACAGTGTGGCTCTCGGCTACAGAGACGCCACAGCCGCACAGCATCATTCTATCTTTATACTCCCCCCCATTCCCCCGAATAGCGCGTTGCGAGCGCAAGCCGTTAGCGCCAAGGTCGGGCAGACAATGCTGAAAATGATAAGCCAAACTAAATGTAAACCGCACGACCCCTCACTGCGAGCAACAGACATCTTCGCAGCACGTGTCGCTGACACGAGGATGGCAGCTGGCGGTGAAGCACGCCCACAGCGAACGCTACTCTCTCAGGCTACGCACAAGCCCTCGGCGCTACGCGCTGACGCCGCATTGGCGACTAGCTTCGGAGTCAGGACACTGGCGAGGTGTATGCCTTACGCGTGAGTCACCCCAGGCCCGGCCATCCAGCCGGCTGGCAAGCGCAACAGCCCGGGCTCGGCCTGGGACGCTCGGTGACCATGGAGAAAGGAGAATATTAATAGATATAAAAAAGACACACACCTTCGCACGCTCCATGGCAGTGACACGGCGCGTGGCGCCGCCTGGCGAGCGGGCCCGGGGCGCACGCGGCCCGGCGCCGGCGGCCGGATGCGCACCCTGGCCGGGCGGCAGAGCGGCCGCGCGCACTCTCGCCAGCGGCTGCCGAGAGACCCGCGCGCTCCCCGGCCCTGCAGGGAAGCCCCGCGTGCTCCGGCTGCGTCAGCTGCGCCGGTACGCGCGGCCCAGGTGAGAGCTCCGCCGCCGGGGACGGCTGACGCCTTGCACTTTACTGCGCGCTGTGGACTGCACCGGGACAAGGCATCTTAGCACGCTGCGCTCGCGGCCACTGTCGCGCGACGGTCACTCAAGTGAAGGGTCGAAAGCAGCGCCTGACGGGTTGTCAGATGGTGCCAGACCAGCGCGCTTTGACTTGCGCGTAAATAAGAAAAAAAAAGCGGTACGAGAAAAGTTTTGCCGTGCTCGCACTCGCAGTGTCTGCTTAAATGCCACGAGGAGACTTTCTCCTAACGCGTACTCACTATCAACTGGATGTCGAGAGCCGAAATTTCGAAATCGAGTTTTTCGAGATTTTCTTTCACGCCTCACGCTACCATCTGGTGGGCTTGTGCTTCGTCGCTTTCTTGGTACGTCATTGCCACCACGATGTCAACAATAATGAAAATATAGAGCTAGATTAGCGGCTTTTTGTGCTAATTGTTCGGAGGCATTATGTTCATCACGAATGATTAGTCGGCTTTTCCGTCATCCAGCCGCTGACTCAGCTGCTGAAAGTGTGTAACATACAGGGACCAATGGTACAGATAATGTTCAATGATCGCTGGCGCTCAGTGCTTTTAATAATTCAAATATATTTGTTAGGTACAGCTTAGTGGGAATAACCACTACCTAACAGAAGTATTGCTCTGGCTGTCAACTAGGATGGCAACAAAATTATTTTTTTCTTTGTCATAATGTTGCACGGTTACCTTCAGTTTGGCAACCACCCTTTCTTGGTTGCCTGCCTCCTCGACGTGCCCAGCCTCATCGGCTCAGTGGCTGCGCGGTGTTCTGCTACCGTGCCCAAAGTCACAAGTTTGGTCCCAGCCGCGGCAGAGGCAATGCGGTGCATGTGTAATTCTGCAATACCAGTTCAGTGAGATTTCGGTGAAGGTTAAATGATTCCATGGTAAAAAGAATGCAGCGCGAAAAAAACAAGGACGAACAGAAGTGGACAGGACAGTTCGTCCTTGTTTTTTTCGCGCTGCATTCTTTTACCATGTTCACTGACCAACAAGCCCAAACAGCCGCTTTAGTAAATGATTCCTACCGGTCGAAATTAATCCAGAGCCCATCGATACATTGTGCCTCATAGCCGCTCCATTATCTTCGACACGTAATAAATATTAACATTACTACTTGCCGTGACTCAACGGCAGCGGCTGCCTCGACGTCGTCACTGGCTGCCATTCGCGGCCGCCAGTGAGAAGAAATTGTCTTTTGCAACCTACGTTATATTAGCGTTTGAAGTGAAATCATGCCGCTTGATGACGCCCAGCTTCACGGTCCTTCTATCTCGCGTTTCTTGGCCGGACGTGTGCATGTGCGAGCGTGCCTCTATGTGTGTGTGTGAAGATATATGCGAAGAACCAAGGCTTTCGCACATTCACCAGCAGATTTTGCACTTTTCTTGCGCGTATTGCAGTCCAGGAGCATAACGGTCAGTGCCCTCGCAACGTCACGCCACCATCAGCTGTCCCTGCGCGAGTGGCTCACGAATGAAGCACTCGCGCAGGTATGGCCAACGGGGCGTGAGCATGCCGGCGGCAGCATCACCAAGAACTTGCTGGAAGGGCTGGCGCAAGTCTCATACATGTGCGGCAGTGTTGAAAAAAAAGAAGCAACAAAATAGTTAAGAGCACCATTCAGCGGGTTATCGAAAAGGCGTTCTCGTTTACGATTTAGCTTCTCGAGTTTAACAAGCAGTAGTTCTTCGCTTGAACGCATAATGGCGTCGGCATCTGCCGGCATGAAAACATGGTGACAGTTTAGCGTTTGTCACACGCAACTGAGTTAAGTCGGCTGGGTTTTTTTGTGCCCGTTTGAAACTCAGGTTGCCTCTAAGGCGGCGTTTTATAGATGCACCAGACCTGTCCCTTCAGCTGAACCTGAGTGGCGAACGTCGACTTCGTAAGCATCGAGTGAGGCAGACGCGAAATATTGTGAAATACGTAAAACAATGTGCGCGAGGATGTTGGCAGACATAGAAGCGGCGTTTATTCAGTACTTTTTCTGCTTTAAATTGCTGCGGTATGCCGTTACAAGTGAGCCGCGAAAGCTAACGTGATAGCTCTCAGCGTTTCGGCCTAGTGTGCGGGGTGTACTAATAAAGCAGCGCAAAGATTTATGGAGCCGTCTGCGTCATGAAGATTTATGGAGTGCGAAAATGGAGCCGAAACTTAGGCCCTGTGTCCCATTGGTTATCACTCTTCGCCGTGATTACTCGGCGGTGGTGGCCTCAACCTGGCTGCTGCTAATCGCAGCTGCGAGTGGAAAGAGATACAAAAAAAAAAAATCAATCCTTACGAGCGAGAAAAGACGTCACGATATTTCTTCAGGGTATTGCGGCATAGTAAGGCTACATCACTCATGATTAGACCTGCTCATCGTTAGGCTTACTCACGTTTGCACCAGCTATCAACACTGCATCACGGCACGCTTGATGCGGTAACTGCTCGCTCGGCATAAATGCGTGCGAATCTAAAACAAGAGTGCTACAAGGATCGATATTGGGACCACTATGGTTTTGTGTCTATGAAGATAACATTAGCGAGATGGCTGATTGCACTCAAGTTATCATGTAGTATGCAGATGGTACCAATATATCTTCTCTTAATATAATCTACTAACACAAGAATCTTCTGTAAATAACTATCTTGCGCTCCTTTCAAACTGGTTAAGGAGAAGTATATTATGACTAAATTCCCTCATAACCACATGTCATTTTTTTTGTCCTGCCAACAAAGCAATACATGGCAAACTTAGAGAAAAATTTGGCGCTACTATAAGTAAAGTTTAGGACCTAAAGTTTTTCGGTTTTCACGAAACCTTTAGCTGGTGTGTGCACGTAAAGAACTAGAGCGGGTAACTTTCCCGCACAATTGGATCTCTGTTCAAGATAGCTCAGCTCGCACCTTTGGCTGAAAAACATTTACTTTGACTTTTTTTGCAACAAATGAAACCGTGGTGTAATGGTTCGGAGTAATACTACGCACCATAATGATGCTAAACTAATCACTTTATAAAAGAAAGTTCTGCGCTAGTTTGAATATTTTCACGGAAATGCAGAGGATATAAGAACAGCTCTCCGTTTAAAAAGCACAGTATCCAAAGGGTTGACAAGTTATAATATTTTAAAGTATTATAAGTAATACATTGAAGAAACTTTACAAAAAGAGTGGCCCCGAAAATTCCGGATACCTTTTAAGGCACCGAACAACGAGCACCAAAAATAAGAAGAAATTATGGAAAGCAAACAATGATATATGAAATACCTGCAATCTTAAAAAAGCTCGAAGCAATTTTAGACCTTTAATGTACATCAAATGCATTCAAACTCCATCTTAGAGAGGTATTGTTGTCCTCTGGATTGAGGTACTTTCACAACTGAACACTATGTTTGGTTTTCAAATTTGTTTTTATTTTTTTTCTGAAAAAAAGTATTTGTAACACAGAAAATTCTCTGTGCATCATGTCTTTTGACCCTGGTGCTGAGTTTATGCAAGCACTGTTATACATATATGGCGGAGGTTTTTTTTCACTATTTTTAGTTCCAAATTAAAATTTCTTTTTTAAGTGATACGTTCATTTAATTTTAGGTTAGTGTTATGCAATGTACCGTTCCTTGCTGTATATGCTGTTATATAAGGTTTTAAAGTGAGTCGTTCGTGTAACACTAGGACAGTGGCCGGGCTTTATATCTTGCGCATTTCTGGGAAGCGCAACTTTCCTCACATTCTTAATATGTTTTCATATATCCATGATATGTAGCCGTGCCGCTATGAACTGTCAGGGTCAGAGGTCTCGTCAAGAAATAACGGGCGTTAGCCTCTGTCACTGCGTCAGGTTTTCTATTGCCTGCTGCTGAAACAAAATAAATAAAAATTACAACAAAAACCGACAACTTGCATACAGCTTCGGAAAGGTGCGCACAGAAATGTGGTATTGTTTCTGCTTATGAATTAAGCAAGAGGCAATTCCCGCCTTACCTTTATCACGCGCAACAATCAGAAAGGCAACAAAAAAAATCCAAGACAGAAAGCTTCTACGTACTAACTGTCAGTTTCTTTGAGAAATGTGGCAAAAGAGGCTCTCTTTACTGAACCACGTTGGTTACCTTCGGGTGCGGAATATTTCGCAAGGCAACCGAGTTATACCGTACAAATTTCTGAACTTAGCAAATTTGGAAAAGTGTGGAGAAAAGAGCTTCGAAGCGTGGTGAGGAAAACAGTAATCAAACAGCGGCTCTTCATTAATAAGTGCACAGTAAACGGTAGTACAGCATGAAGTATTATGGAAAATAAAAAAAAAATACAAGTCGCGCTTCTTGTAATCTAGATGCGGCACAAAATTTTACACGAAAATGCGAAAACAGGAGGGTTGTACGAAGAGGCAGAAAGGCGCTGAGGCAAATGTGAGATATGCCAGTGGGCTGGAGAGAAGGAGGAAGATAATGCGGTTTTACGCACCCCTTGATAACAGGTGTGCGCGTCTGCACTGACGTTAAGTGCATTAGATTTGATTTGGTAAAGTTATCGAGCGCAACAGAGTGGCTGGGGTGTTAAGCATCCGGACGCTCTGCTGATCTGATTTCGCGCACTAAAGGAGAAAGTAATGCGCGCACTTCACGAAGAATGAGGTTCACCGCCGACGGGTTCATCCCAGCTTAGTTTTCGTAACCTACGGGCATGAAACGCATTATTTCTGCGAAGGCCCGAGCTCTTGTATAATGAAATTACGGCTACATAAGGCATCTCTAATCGCAGAGAACTTTAGATTGCAGCAGGCAAACGTGGGCAGGGAGGTAGGAGAGGAAGCTTGCGGATTTTTATAAGCCTAATTTGGCGTGTCGGTTTGCTCCTTTTTTAAGGGCTACAGTGAGACGTACTACTGGGGACAAAATTCTCCAGTACGCGCAACAAGCGATTTTGGCTAAAGCCGCCATGTTTGCTAGCGATCACCTGCTATCACTAGCACACATCATTGAACGCGAGTCCGACTTTCACTTCGACAAGTGTGGTCGCCAGCCAGCTGCTATTCACAGAGCTATCAGCTTCGGTTTCCGATGACGCATCCTGGGGACTTTTGTCCCCGATAGTACTACCATGCAGTGCTGATGGTTTCCATCATTTGCGCTTTCATTCTTGTTCTTTGTTGCTTGTAGTTTCTTCCGCTGTGTCAAGGTGTTGATCACTGAAGTACTTATTTGAATTCTGCTATCCCCATTTAGCGCTGGCAGGAGTAACTGCGTTCTACAATGGCAAACGCACATTTGATCTGCGTAAATAAAAGTGTGTTTGCATGAACGACTACCTTTGACAGTGCTCTACCTCCGAAGTTTTGATGGCAAATAAAAAAGAATATATACTTAGAATACTGGAAAGCCCTTTCACATCAAGCGCCGTTATAATTACATACTTGCACAAGGATCTCCGCTGCTTCCCTTATTGACTTTCATTGTGCGCAAGCTTTCGGAAACAAGACAATTTTTTTCGAATGTTTCACGCATAAAATCCACGCAGTCATTTGCCACTGTGTGTGTGTTTGGTCAGGATTAGTTGAAACAAAGTCCAAGTTAAGGAAGAGCTGTTCAGGCGTACCTTCAAAAATGAAAAGACACCTCCGGGACAGTGCGAATGAAAGATAAAAGGAAATTGCTGTGTTCTACCTCTGAAGTCCTGATTGCAAATGAAAGGATAATATATACTTAGAAAACTGAAACATCTTCTCACATTGAGCGCCGTTATAGTTACTTTATTTATTTATTTGTTTATTTATTTTTTCAGATACCTACAGCGCCCTGAAAAGGCATTATTGTAGGGAGAAAACATAAAAAAATGATACAGGTAGCACAATTCAGCAACAAAAATGTAACGCTATGTTCAAAAGATAACGCAAGATACACAACGTATTCAAACAAGAAGAAAATGCTCAAAACAACGTACATACAAGAACTGGATACAAAAAGTACACTTGTGTATACAAAGCACACGAAGAAAATTTCACACTAAGTGAACAAAAATTCGGCAAGAGAACCGTCAAAGCTAGAGGACGGCGCTGACAAAATATGCTCCGGCAAACCAGTCCAATCATGAACTGTTTTTGGGAGAAACGCACATTTGAATATGTTGATTCGACACTTGTATTCACGGACTTTTATTGAGTGATCTATTCTGGCGGATCTCTAGGTAGGATCAAGTATATATGTTTCGTTCCTTATACCCGTTGCACCTGAATAAGTTTTATGGAATAGCTTTAGGCGGATGTATTTCCTTCTTTCTTGCAGAAGGGGCCAGCCCAGATTGATTATTATGTCGGATGAGCTTTGGGTGAAATTATAATTTGAGGAGACAAATCGCGCTGCACGCTTTTGTAAGCGCTCTAATTCGGCAATACATATTTTTGTGGCAGGACCCCACGCGGAGCATCCGTATTCCAATATTGTGCGCACGTTTGGAAAGTAAAGTGTTTCTTTTATTCTAGCAGGTGCTTGCTTGAAATTTCGTTTTAAGAAGTTAAGGACACGGACAGCCTTAGCTGCTATGTAGTCTATATGTTCATTCCAGGAGAACTCATTTTTAAACAAAACACCAAAGTACTTATAACTTTATTCTATCGACAGATTTTCGCCTTCGATAGAATATGGACTATGCAGGACACGACGTTTGTTAGTAAACTGGACAACTTTGCATTTGGTGAAATTCAGTGTCATAATCCACGTTTTGCACCACAGATATACAGAGTCAAGGTCACTTTGTAAATGTACACTATCATGTGAGGCATTAATTTCACGGTAAAGACAACAATCATCAGCATGCAATCTGATACGACACGATACCTGTTCACATATATCATTAATAAATATCAAAAAAAGAAGAGGCCCCAGGACAGATCCCTGGGGGACACCTGAGAGGACTGCTTTATGCGATGAACTCGTTCCGTTAAGCACTACACACTGTTTTCGGTTAGCTAGATAGGCCTCAATCCAACGCAAACGATCAGCGGGAAGATTCAGCGCAGACAGTTTTACGATTAACAATTATGTCTTACAGAGTCAAACGCCTTCTGGAAATACAAAAAAGATACAATCAACCTACTTACCATTATTAATTGATAGAGCTATGCCATGAGAAAACTCAGTTAATTGGGTGTCGCAGGAAAGTCCCTTTCTGAAACCATGCTGTGTTGGACAGAAAAAATTGTTTTCTTAGAGATGAGCCATCAAGTTCGAATAAATAATGTGTTCTAGTGCTTTGCATGAAACACTGGTAAGGGATATTGGTCTATAGTTTCTGGATTTTGTTTTGTCCCCACTTTTGAAAACAGGAACCACATTTGCAGTTTTCCAATCATCTGGTAAGGCACCGAGATGGAATGATTTCTGAAAGAGAGTCATTAGGAATAGGGCAATTGACGCGGCACAGTTTTTTATTATGTAGTTTGAAATTGGATCTGGACCGGGTGCAGAGTTCTCGTTCACTTTTTGCATTAGTGTTGTTATGCCCTGTTCTGAAAAGGATATTTCGTTCATTTGTAGAAAATTCTGCAGAGTTTGTATGTCACTAGCATGGGGATTGGACTGTGTAAGTACACAGATTCGAAATAGCTATTAAATTGTTAAGCTTTTCCTTTCAGGTCTTCGGCATAAGTATTGTCATCTATAATATCCGGAATAGCATTCTTTGCTCCTTGCTTGCTTCTGACGTATACTTCCAGACTTCTTTCGGATTGGTCTTTAATTTTTCACTCAGAACGCCCAGATACGTACTTTCTGCGTTGCGCATTTCTTTTGCTATCTCTTTATTGAGTTCTTTCATCTTGCCACGCAGCTCAGGTTTCGTCGATTTGCAGTACAGACGGTATAAGCGGTGTCTCCTGTTTATCAATGCCCGAACATTCCTGTTAATTCAAGGCTTATCGGGAATGGAAACAGAGACCTCCGCTAGAAAATTGTTGAACAAGGGTGCGCCGGAGCAGATTTCACCACACTCTAGAAACTAGCAAGTCTTTGCGAAAGAAATTAACAAAGGAGGCGCCTATAAGCTCACAGTGAGAAGAGGTACAAGCACGGTGGTTTGTTGATTGTCCTGCTGGTGGCAGTATTGGCTGTAGCGTCCTTCTTGCGGGCGGTCAGCGCTTACTCTGCCAGGCGGGCCAGCTGCCTCGATCAGCGCTCTCAGAGGACATGCCCACTCATCGAAATGATAGGTTTGCAGTGATAGGCGCTTTGTTTCCGGCTGCTCAAAAGGTGACTGTAACTGTTCTTGACAAACGCAACATCGTAAGGTACAACTGAGACGGGACCTAACACGCAATATACGATATTTATTGTATTTCCGAATGCATAGCCTTGGTGTTGCCATCGCAATGATATTGCTTCCAGAGAAACATGTGGCAGTTTTTGCAAGTTACAGCCAGCATCTGGGAAGGAATCAGGGGCCAAATGGTCAGGACTGCTCGCATATCGCGGGCGCTTGACTGTAATATTTGCCGAGGGCACCGGGTGCGATTCAGCCACGGACAGATCCTGCGGACGAAAAGTTTCTGAAATTTCGCCCCTATCTTGGTGACGTAGTCCGCAGGTTCCGCAGCGCTCCCACGTTTCAGTAGGACAGAATATAGGTTCCTATTTCAGCGTTGTTTGCTTCCAGTATATTATTTATTGCTTCTTTGTGATTCACGTATGTTCAGTCATATACGATGAAATTCGGCTCGCAGATGTCGTTGGCAGCGTTTGCTTTGTGTCTCTCTCAGCAGTGTTTCTTCGTTTTCGAGTCATGCACCTATACACCAACGTCGCTTGCACCAACGCACCAACAGGCACCAACGTCACTTCATCTCAACGTCACTTCATCTCAAAGTCACTTCATCATGCACCAACGTCACTTCATCTAGCCGGATAGATTGCTTAAGCAACACAAGTTCGCGTGAGGCTGTCGATAATTAGGGCGCCATGTGAGCGTTTACGATATCGGCACTGTTATCAGGCTGTTGATCGAGCTTTCTCAAGCATTCTGGAAGTCCCAGAGAAAGACAGAGCTGTTTGGATCTTCTCAAGCTTTCTTTTTTCATGTTATTTACCTCTACCGTGTCTACTGGCTTTACGATTCACCCCACAGAAAAAATTTACCGCACGTTAGGAATGTTACTTTGTAATAAAAAAGACGGGAACTAATTACGGATATGAAGCTTTTTCACTCTGAAGCGCGCATCTTCGTGCAACGTGCATTTTGAGCGGTGGTGGCCTCCGACAGCTTAGCAGCAATTACGTGCTCATGGGCGCGAGACAAACAAACAAAAACTTTCTTTCTGCGGAGCGTAATTGGTACAGCCTCATGGCCAGAGCCAGTGCGCACCTGACATATGCGCGCCAGCGAGAGCGGCGGCGGTTTTAGGCCATCACGGCTGCGAAGCAACGCTTGGCGTTACACCGTCTGCTGCGCCTCTCAGCACTTCGCGGCGCTCCAGCCACCTGCGTCCCGGCCACTTCGCTGCTCGCGTTATGTTTGCGCGTGCTATCGCGCCGCAGTGGCCGGTCGAGGTGTTCGCTGCCGTCTGCGCTTTGACGCCGGGTCGATTGTTGCTGGCGGCTCGCTCTCGGCCGGTGGTGGTGGTGGCTCGCGCTGTCCGCGTTTTGCACCGATCTCAGCGAATGATGCCCCTGGCCAGATTCAGGAAGCCGTTCGTTCGCTCGTTCTCACAAGCGAAGCCACTTAGTGATTGTCCACAGCTCCAGTCTTGTTGGCTGTTGCGATGGGCTAGCGCGACAGCATCGGTCGGTCGCGAGCTTCGTCTCTGCTTTGTAACGCGTATGTGTAGCCTAAAGTAGACTGCAACCCTTTTATGACCAGTGGTCCTAATTGGAATCACCGGCTTTAGATGTCAATAGGCTTCGCCAGAAGAAACAATTTCTGCTGGTTTCGCGAAACATTGAATATTTAATCACTTATCGGCGTATGCTAGCTACCTTTCAGTCAACAGACAAAGGCTGTTATCCACAAAATGGGTACAAAAATACATACGCTCTGCTGCCGCTATTGCCGGTTCACACTGACTCGTTTTCATTGTGTACGGGGAAGAAAAGCATTAAAATTTCCCCTAAACACACACAGGAAATTATTAGAAGAGAAAGAAATTATTTTGCAGAAAAATATCTTAGAGCACTGGGGGTTATCAGGAAAACAAATGACTCCAAATGAGTCACTGGAAGCTAGAGGTCCTATCGCAAAATAAGAAGCACGATTGTGTTTTACTGTATGATTAAAACATTTATTGAGCTCTAAATTTAGAAGCCCTCTCCGGTGACTCGAGGTGGGGTCCTCGTTTTATGGCCCTAGTAGCCTTTGCCGTCATGTGGACCCTGCAGTGATCTCGTTCCGATGTTCATCCGCCCAGCTGCACAGCGCAGCTTCCCACTGCTCCGGTGTAGGTGTGTGGTTAATCGACGATGCCGTGGTTTCTTGGCATGCCCATGTGGCGTCGTATAGTGTGGGATTTGCCTCGCAGTGCGGGAATATTTCTGCAAGTTGCAGCGTGTTTCTTGCTGAGCAGTCCCTGGTCCGGATATGTGTTCGTTTGTAGTTTTCGCCTGGCTACCGGCTGCTCCCTGCATAGGCTTTCGTGTGGAAGCGGGTATTTAGGACCTCAAGATGTTGCAGTACGGCACCATATGCTCCGGTTAGTGTTTCCGGCTCCTCCTCGTTCGACGCTGCTCGGTTGCCTTATCCTCTGGCGATAGCGTCTGCAGCGAGGTTGTCTTTGACGGTATCCTGTCCTGGCGTCCCGATGACGGCATATCTAACTCGTTTCTTCGCGTTTGCTCTGAGGATGCGGGCAGCGGTCTTTACTATGCGTCCGCTGCTACATCGTCTTCATGCATCTTGCAAGTCTGTGAGAGTTTGCACAGGTCTGCCACAATGGGAGTCGTGGGTAATGGCCAGAGCTATAGCCACTTCCTCCGCTCTCAGGACGTTATCGCGGCGTGCGTCGATGGGCAGCATATTTCTAGCAGGTTATCGTCCACAAAGTTTGCTGCGGTGCCGTGTCTTTCGCTGCGCGCGGCCGAATTCCTGTACATGGCGTTCTCGTTTTGATGCGAAAGCATTATGTGGCCCATCGGCAATAAAAACCGGCGTTGTTGACCGCAAAAGTGGTCGTGAAAATTCCCAGATGACGTCACCGTGCATGAAAGAAGGTGCGGGGAATAGAACCCAAGACTTTCGGATTGCGAGGCGAGCACACAACTCGTGGGTCACAAAATCACGTTGACTCTTGTGGAACAAAGGTGAACCTTGTATATGCATTGCTTTATGACTGTATATTAATGAATAGGTGTGACACTATAGGAAAAGAAAAAGTGAAAAATAAAAAGGGAATAAAAGTAAAGGCAATGCTTTCGCATTCAAGGCACTCAAGTAGTCGTAGGTGCCCTCGGTAATTTTTCGGAACACTTTCACATTAAAGCTTCCTCCACGGCCTTATCTCATAGTATCATATTTTTTTCTCTCTTTCTGGGAAAAGGAATGTTCCAACTCCGTGGTACATTCCGCGCACGCGATTTTTTGAGGAAAGGCAGGAAGGGTCAAGAGTAGCTCGCACCATGTGTCGACGTGTCAGACGTCGATGTCGATTCAGCTGACGACGAAGAAGCAGTCATTGCACGAGCGCGAAGAAAAAGCGCAGAGCGAGAAAGTTATGAACCCGCTTGCGATCTGGGCTGTGACATCGAGGTGGGGAACTGCGACGACGGCGAAGAACCGAAAGGTATACGCGCCGAAAGTTGAAAGCCATCCTAAAATCTATTGTCACAGAATAAACACTTGTGAGGGCGCAGAAGCACGAACATCAGGAAACGAAACAATTACCAAAAAATGCGAATCTCCGTCGAAAGAAGTACTTTCACCATACACACCCTTGACTAAGTTGTGCGACGACTCAGTCTATGAGAACATTGCTTTGCAAACTTTTTCTCTTCGCAAAACGCTGGAGATTGTGAGTTCCGATTGGAAATTGTCAAGGCCTTCCTTAAGGCACGGCTAACCTGCCATTTGCACGCCGCCTCAAAAAAAGGACCAGCGTTTGCCTTCAACCAACACCCTCTAGCTCAATTCAAGGTTTGCTCTTGCATGAGACCGCGCATTGGCTCGTAACCAATGGCAAAAACAGAGGTTCAGGCTGTGTGCCATGCCATACTCACGTATTCTTGGCAAAAACTGTAGAACACACCTCTACCTCAACAAAGACAACCGCGGTTTCAAAGCTCTAGACACGCTACTTTCACTGAATGCGGACCTTTTATATGCTAGGAACGGTCCTGAAATGAAATGCACATGCTGCCATCAAAGGCCTATTTCGCAAGTAAACTCCGCTGCGTTAATACGGTTTTTGTAAGCGGATCCCAGGGGCTCTGCTACAGCACTGTTCTTTAAAAAACGGTGATCACGGAGTCCTTTCTGGTGTATACATCGGGAGTTCAAGTAGGGAGGCGGGAATTTTTTTATTGCAATTCTCTCAGCCTTGAGTGCGTCTTTTGCAGCCGGAAAAATACCAACACACCCAAAAAAGAGCCACACTAAAAACAAAAACAGGGTGGAGTTTTCTTCAGTGTCCGTTTGAGCTTGAAAATTCCACAACAGCGCATCCTCTCCATAGACGGTACGGTTGCGAAAAAACTTGGTAACGATTCGCTGGACGTCACAAGAGTCCCCCCCCAAAAAAAGAGACGTCAGCATCAAAGGGGCCAGCAGACACAGACGACCACTCCTGGTCGTCCCTTTGTCAAAGTCTGTCGCTTTTTATGCTATCCCGTGATGACCGGCGAACACCAACTAGCTCGATGACCAACTGTCCTGAAGCGGTTCGCCGACAACGCGTTGAAGCGAACAGTTGAAGATGGGCGTTCACTTGTACCTGAAGTCAGTTTAGATGAGCCAAGATTATGCAAGAGTCGACGATGGATGCAGATTTGCTATTGCTTCGTTTAACTACCACCCTCCTTTAGCAAAAAAAATATTCCTAGAAAGATTGTAATGATTCTTAAGGTCGCAAGCAAACCGCCAAAAGCGGGTGAAATAGCTACTGTGGCGTCAATACAGCCACTGCCGCGCCGTTAACGTAACGTTCGCAAGGATGTCTTTCACAGGAATACTAGCTGGCAGCGTCATTCTGGCTGTGAATGCTGGGCGATAAAAATGGGTGAAATCTGCGAAAAAAAAAGTAAGATGCTCTTTCAGTTGCACATGAGGCGCAGCGCGCAACTGTATTGCGAGCGGCTACTTGCCTAACTGACTGAGCAAACAAAGGGGACCTTGCCTAAAGAAAACGACGCACCTTCAGCGTTCAGTATGGCGGCTTATAAAGTGACGAGAAAAGACTCATATAACTATTTACAGAATGGTTCCCCGCGTTGGTTTAGCTTTCTCTTCAATTGCCCATGCGTTTGTGCTGCTTTTCTGTTAGAGGGGCACAAGCAGTGTACGGGCCTGTAACCCACCGGAGCTATAAAATCTGCGTCAGGGTAGTTGCAAAGACATTTCAGTTTTCGCGCACTTGAACGAAACGACGCTGGTGGACGGAAGAGTGATCGAGTCGTATAGCTTGTGTAACGTGCCCACCAATGTGTGCATTTCGGGATATTTTGCTGCTACATAACATGGCACCACGGCAACAAATTTCAGAAGCTATTTTTACCTGAGTAGCACTGAGCAGGAGCATTGAACTTGCACCTTACTCGACGAAAGGCCGCATTGGCATCGTCACCAATCAAGACTGAGGTGAGAGCATGTCGTACTGCGGGCCCCTCGCAAAAGTGGGTTTGGTGCAATGCTGGCCATAGAAGAAAAAAACGCTACGCGTGCGCCGTTGGCACATGTAGGAGACCAATAACGACTCTCTTTCCGTTTAATTCTTCTGCCCTTCTCCCATTGGTAGTTGCGACTTGTGACGTCATGACTGATACCAATGCAAGAAATGTCACTCGTTAGCTCGTTAGCGGCACCGATGGCGGGGCTGACCAATGGCGTAGAAATAAAAGAATGAGTCAGGCACAGAATCTTTACAACACACGGCCCCTGAGCCCAAAGTTACCAATGATTCCTTCTTCTTGCCTCCTTACCAATCTTGAGCTTAGCCTTCAATGCAGGGCTAACCAATGGTAAAGAAGTATTCTTTTACCTGCCAGCTCTCACGCCACAGCCTGCAGCAACCATAGTTGGAGGGGCAAACATGAGAACGGGGAACGCAATTGTTTAAAAATACAGCCCTTGACGTGTAAGGGCCCCAGCTATGGAGAGCCTTATCGCGAGTTTGCATAGATTTTGTTAGGGCTGCAGAGCCTGCTTTTGACAGATACATCCCCAGGCTGATCGCAACAGAAACGACGCTGGAATAAAGCATTTTCCGTTTATTTAATGTCTGTTACTCAGCGTAGCATTTTATGAGTCTGAATTTTTATTTGGTTGAAACTTATTTTTCACAAGGCGTTACTGGGGTAAATTTTTTACTAATTTCTCAAAACGACCCGATAAGCAAGCAAATTTCTTTTCAAAAATTTACAAAAGCACGAACTTCAGGGCCGGGAAGAATGGTAAAGCTTTGCATTCTCTTTCTCTCTCTCTCTCTCTCACACACACACACACACACACACACACACACACACACACACACACACACACACACACACACACACACACACACACACACACACACACACACACACACACACACACACACACACACACACACACACACACACACACACACACACACACACACACACACACACACACACACACACACACACACACACACACACACACACACACACACACACACACACACACACACACACACACACACACACACACACACACACACACACACACACACACACACACACACACACACACACACACACACACACACACGCACGCACACACACACACACACACGCACGCACGCACGCACACACGCGCACACGCACACACACACGCGCACACGCGCACACGCACACACGCACACACACACACACACACACACACACACACACACACACACACACACACACACGCACGCACGCACGCACGCACGCACGCACGCACGCACGCACGTACCCCCCCCCCCCCCCGAACACACACAAAGTGCAGACACGACAAGCGCTGACTCGCAACCGTCAACACCTGGGGTGCCTGCTCTTTCCATGTCTGTCGTCTTTTCGCGCTGTTTTTGCCAAAATGCTGCCCTAACTAGTTCAAATGTCAGTATTACCGCAGAAGGCAGAAGAGGAGAAATAATGAGGGAAGGGGAATACTAGCGGATGTTCTGGACTGGTGCCGTCAGTGTTCCGAGACTGAACTCGGGGAGGACCAAATCCGGACGCTCGCGGCGCTGCTAGAGGCGCGCGCGTCGCTCAGGAGTCACACGCGCATGGTGCCTATGGAATTCATTCACTTGGTATTCCTTTCACCCAAATGCCTTTCTGCAATCCAAATGACATGTGGTGCGCCTGCCTCATTCAGCGCAATGCTTTTTTTCTCAAATGTCGCGTTCAGAATGACTTGATCTCGGTGTCATTGTCAAGCAGTTCTCATTTAGAAGTTCTCGAGAAAGCTTAAAAAAAAACAGTATAATTTTTTACCTTTCCATGCTGTATGCTCTAGGGTGGGTGGCTGTGTACGAGTTCCGTGAGGCTGCTCCAAAGTATTGTTCCTTTAATAGTTTCACATAATTAACAGACTTCTTTTTTGCCTGCATTCGCAGAATGGATCTGTAGCATGCCGGTGACAAGAGTACTGCCGGTGGAACGAGACATTGCGCAGGAATGTGCAAAAACTGCCGTGATAGTGCGTTGTAGGAAGAGATATGATAGTCCATTTTCACAAGCAGTTCACGTGAAAAAACGTCGCAAGTTCCTAACTTCCCGAGGATTCCCGAGTTCTTAACTTTATAAGGTCCGCCTCATATCACAGATACTTTGCCGCGGTTGGTTTAGGACAGGAGGAATTGCAGTTCTTTGTTCTCTCGACTTGCTTTATTCATACGAAGAGCCCATTTAAGCTGCTGTTCATCCTGACCCTATAGCAGCGCCACCCTTGCGCCACCCACTTTGCGCGATCGAACGAAGGAGAGCATCTAGGGACACTAGCCGCGTGCCATGGAGCTCGGGCTCCTGGGATTCTCCAGCGGATTAGGAAACCTCCGTAGGGTTTGTGAAGATGGTTTTTGTACGAGTCTTGTACGGTGGGTCTTAACATATAAAAGTAAAACCACTGGAGAAAGCAGTGACCATGAACGTTCCTACACTGTTAACAAAAAAAAAACGCCCAAATGGGAGTAAATGGCTTGTCCTCTAGCGGACACTCAAAAGTAGGTTTTTTTTACTCCATATATATGGATTATTTTATTTACTTATACAAGGGAGGTATTTAGGAGTACAAGGGAGTAAATGTTTTACTGCCTACAGAAATTGAGCCCAAAAATTGCGTCATCTTCATTTATCCTCGTTCAGCCTCATTCTTACAGCTGTGCCATAGGCGGGAACGGGCAGTAGCTGCGGAGGCCGCCTGCAACCCAGCTTGGGAAGCTGCGCTGGCCTAATGTGACCCGGCTTCACGCGTTCTTTTCGCCGTCTGCAAACCCTAGCGGCGGCGTAGGCGGAGGTGGCAGGAGTCGTCTGCCTGTCGTCTGCTTCTGCTGTACGAGCTTGTTTGGTTGGCTATGTTCGTAAATAAAGGGATGTGACATTAGAATCAGTAGTTCAAAACTGAAAAGGAGTCGCGGGATAGTTTTCACTGTCATGCACCACCCTATATTTGACTAAAACCCAGAGTAGAATAAGCTGAAAATGTGAACACCCCTGCTTCTAGTTTGGTATGGCAGTGTTTGCTTTCATATTCACTTCTTTGTGCCTTGACATTTCAATATGAGGAAAAATGTAGCCTCATCAGCTCAATCAAGAGCTCAGCGTTGAAACTATGTTCTATCACGCATTATAATCTGCTGCAACACACCGCCAGAACCACAATGAAAAAAAGCTGTGAGGATTAGGCCTAAGTGGAGGTGCTAACGGGCTGGCGGCACTAACAAAACAAGGTCAGGTGTGGTTTGAGCACTGGAGGCTTCTCAAGAGGAGTGAAATTATGCAGCTTACTGTAGCTAAAAACGCGACAAGCATACCTTGTACCGCGGCAGGCGCCCGTGAAGCCGCAGAAGTGAGCAGGGATCCAGCGACGATGGTAACCAGGGAGTCGTCACTCACCGCCATTATCAGACGACTGATTAGAAGCAGTCGAGACGCTAGGTGGCGGGGCGGATGGCGCAAAATGGCGTTTTTTTTTACTTCATTTGCGGCTTGGGGCGCATTCAGACCAAGAAACTCCATTTAAAAATGGGTGTTATACGGAGGAGAACCCTCTTTTATACCCCATTATTTAGTGCAGGAATAAAATAGGTCGTTTAGCACATTTTTACTCCATATTCACGCAGTAAATGTTTCCGCATATGGAGTATAAATGGTGGCGCCAATTATTTAAACCCCCATTTGGGTTGATTCTTGTTTACAGTGTAGCAGTGCTTGGCTATTAGACGCAAGCGCAAGAGAAACAAACAACCCTGAAATTCAATTATTGATCATAATTTTCGCGCCTCTAAGCAAAACTTCTGGCTGTTATGCCTTGTACCCTTCATTGCATACCCTTCTTAATCATAACAGTGATTTAACGTATTGCGTAGGGCCACGGGGTTGCACATACAGCTCTTATCCTGGTCCTATGCAACGGTTACAAAGACGGGCAATCTAATTATGGCACATAGTAAGCATATCGAGCCACGTAGGCCATTGTTCCACTAAAAACCTGACACACGGTAATACCGCTGTCACACGGGCGCATTCATCATTACTTTGAACGAGTGACATTCGCCTAAAGCGTCATTCGCGCAGTGTCGCACTCTGAGCTTTAGTGACACTCGCGGCACCTTCCCTGTAGTGAGTTTGGCGAACTCACTCCACATGGTTCGGCAAGGCGAGTGTGCACTCTCAACAGCAGTGCTCCCACATTAAAAAAATTGATTCGAGAACTAAAGGTTCTTAAAATCTCTATTTTATTTTCTGGATTGTGCCTTTTAATGAGAAACTGCTTTAAATCATCAGCAACTAAAAAAAAGTGGCAGTGGCTTAGCTCGGCTATGCCAGGATATACGTAGCGAGAGGTACCTTTCCCTGGCTGAGCTTGTTCTTCGGAAACTCGAATGGTGTGATCAGTCACACGACGGGCCTTCACATCCTCTTCTGTTGGTTCCCGTTGACCGACGCCTTCCATAGGCTCTATCTCGGCGGCTATGCGCCGTATATTACGCTCGGCAGTCTGGCATCTCCGTTTGGCAAGGCGTTCCTCTCTCTGTTCGGGCGTCTCCGCTGCTCTATTCGCCTTCTGACGCTCATTCTCTCTTTGTTGAGTAGCCAACTGTCAGGCGACAACCTCAGGATCGGAAGAGTTAATGTTCTCTTGTCTAAACCACCGTTTATCAGCGGCTGGACTCTCCTTCTGTGCATCCATATCAGTAGTTGCAATACAGACGCCCATTACATCTCCGCCTTTTATATGCAATGCTCCGCATGCGACGCGCGGTTCGGGTGACAGAGCGGCATGCGGCGAGGCGGCGACGAAGAACGCGGCGAAGCGGGGGGAGTCTGTCTGGTTACCATGGTATCAGCGCATGCGCACAATTGCTCATCCGCGTGACGTCACGCTCGGTGTCTACGGTGGAACGGGCGCGCGGCGACGGCGAAGCGCGCGCCGCACCTTGCACCTCTCCGGTTGCCATGGTAACGGCGCATGCGCACAACATTCCTCTCCCATGTACCGCGAAATGCTCGACTGGTGGCCCAGTGTAGGTCCGGCTACAATAATGCGTACACTCGAACAGCTAGCTACTCACGCTCTACAAGTGATGACGACCCGTTTCCGCAGTTGGCCTGATGAGTCCGCTGGGTTCGTGCGTGCAATTTCGGCGATTGTGGAGAGCGAATTCAGAATTTTTCGCGAACAAAAATGGACAAAGAGTATAGTTTTGACCATAGTGACCTGAAATCGATGGTTGCTTACATTACAGGGCGCGCATGCAGTGAACGGGAAGCGCCAGTAGGACCGAGACTGCCGCTCAATGCTTTAGGCAGCCAGCAGCAGCCGTTGCCGTCGCTTGTAGACAACAAATAAGGTCGTTTAAATGAATGGGAACGGTCGCCGAACACACTTCCAGAAAAACTTATTCAAAATGAAGTATTCGACTCATCGGAGAAAGCAGGGACAATTAGCTAGAAGCGCCGCTCTTACGCGATGTCAGCAGGCCGGCTACGTGTTTGCCGGGCGCGCGGTCGCATGGGCGCTTCCTACAGAGTTGTCCCACTGTGTAAAAAGGCAAGGTACAACCTGTACAAAAATGAGATTATTTAAGATGAGTAATGCGCAGCTTGACGTTTTATGTCATGAAAACGAGCGCTAGCAGTTTGTACACAGCGATGTAAACAAGAGCACTGGAGAGCAGTCGTCCTCATCGGTGCATTCCTGGGGAAATTTCGCGCTAATGCTGTAAGTGTTCAGTGGTGCACTATGATTTTAAAACACTCATTTAGCGTGTATACAAAATACTTGGTTAAAAAGAAGCATAAAAGCGAGCCACTCATATGAAAATCAACATCCGCAGAACAGAGGCATTCCGGTGTTTCTGTGGGCGGGGCGAAGCGATAGCGACGGCTGTTGCTCAGTGCGGGTAGTGCGGGTAGTGCGGGCTGTGTTCTGAGTTTCGGAGGCATTCCAAAATCTCGAATGTCTTCGCAGAGTTCCATTGACTGGAATGTATCTCAGCCGAATGCTTTCAACAATTCGTCAAGCAGCATAAGGCGGCAGTCCAGCAGTGTTCCAGTGGCCGAATGCGCCGAACTTTTCAATAACGCATTCACATCCGTTTTTACCCGTGAAGATCTGCCTCTACCTCCTATTTCTGTCAGCACTTCTAATACGTCAATGTCCGAAATATGTATCAGTGAGACAGGTATCTTATCCTTACTAGGGAAGCTTAAAACAACATCAGCATTAGATCACCTTGGCTTTAATAACAAAATACTCAAAAATTCATCTGATGGTATTCATCGCATCTTGTCCGCTATTTTTTCACAATCTCTATCATCAGGCGTGATTCCGCTGGACTGGCGCCTAGCTAAAGTTGTGCCAATTTTCAAGTCTGGTGATCGTTCCTCATCACTATATTACCGACCCATTTCATTAACTAGCACTGTTTGCAAACTTCTTGAACACGTAATTCACTCGCAGGTAATTAACTATCTTGAAGAACATAACATTATCTTTAAATATCAACATGGGTTCCGTAAAGGCTACTCATGCGAAACGCAACTTGCCGGATTCATTCAAGACATACATTCATCGATTGATGCTGGCATTCAAGTAGACTCCATATTTCTTGATTTTTCTAAAGCTTTCGACAGAGTACCTCACAACCGGTTATTAATTAAACTAGCACTGCTTAATATTCACCCTCTTGCCATTGTATGGGTTAAAGTTTTTCTCTTTTCCAGGTCTCAATTTACAGCTGTCAATAACCACAATTCGTCTTTCAGTCAAGTACACTCTGTCGTCCCACAAGGAAGTGTGCTTGGCCCCTTACTTTTCCTAATATTTATCAACGATTTACCGGATTCCATTTCTTCCCATATCAGACTTGTTGCTGATGATTGTGTAATTTATCGCAAAATTTATTCTAACACCGATTGCCAATCCCTTCAATCTGACCTGGATTCAGTAACAGCATGGTGCTCAACCTGGCTTATGCAACTTGATCATTCAAAAACTAAATTGATGTCTTTTACTAACCGAATGTCTCGAATTCAAACAGCATACTCCTTAAATAATAGCTCACTCGAGCTAGTCACCACGTATAAGTACTTAGGACTTCACCTTCATTCAGACTTAGCATGGAACCACCATATTAACCTTATGCTTGCATCTGCTAATCGGTCATTAGGTCTCTTAAAACATAACCTAAAGCATGCTCCTCCTCACCTCCATGCCCATGCCTATACCACTCTAATTCGACCTAAAATCGAATATGCCTCGGCTATTTGGGACCCTTACCAATCTTACCTAATAAATAACATTGAATCATTGCAGAACCGCGCCGTTCGTTTTATTTACTCCGATTATTCACGTAACACCAGCATCACAGCCCTAAAGAAACGCGCAGGTCTCCAGGATTTATGTCTCCGCCGCAAAATTGCACGACTATCACTTTTTCATAAACTTTATCATCATCCATCACTTCATAACGACTTTTTTTCTTTGCCTCCTTCGATTTTTGACCGCCGCGATCATCCCTTTAAAGTTAGGCGTTTCACGCGCAGAACATTTAACTATGCGCATTCATTCTTACCACGCACAATACCTGACTTGAACACTCTGCCTTCACATATCGCAACCACCACTGATCCTGATAAATATTTTAATCCTTTATCTTCAATAACTACTGCTTAACTCTTCGCATACATTGTTATTTTTTCATGGCTTCCTTTACAGGGTATGTTATTAAATGATTCACTGCATTAGTGTTCTGTTTGTATAATTTTAATACTGCAGTAATCTTCGTTCTTTGCCGCGCTGCCATTCTTTTGATTCTTTTGCTTACTTATGTCATGCGAAGTGTCTTATTTTTGCTTTTGTTGTTCTATATTTGTGGTTTTGTTTTATTCTGTTCATTTGCCTGTGCCCCCCCCCCCCCTATGTAATGCCCTCTCGAGGGCCTTTAGGGGTATTCTGTATAAATAAATAAATAAATAAATAAATAAATAAATAAATAAATAAATAAATAAATAAATAAATAAATAAATAAATAAATAAATAAATAAATAAATGACACTCGGTTGGAAGGCATTCCAAACACCCGTGTAGCGGAGGTATATTACTTGTCTCGGATCGCGATTCTTTGTGTAGTGAATATTTACTCAGGCCTTGAAATAAAAATGAAATTAACTCGGTGTAATTAGATTTGCGATAACATTGTATTTTCTGTGTATTTACGCGGAAACAAATTAATTTTTCAAAGGTGCTTCAACATTCTTCGCCACTGCCGCCATTTCCAAATGACGCTTCTTTTTGCCATGTGGCAGCGCGCACCGAAATTGTGATTCGTTCAAGTGAAGTGCACTGCGCGAAATTGTCCCTAAACTTGCCCGTGTGATTGGAGTAAAACTTCAGTCTGCCACCGAATAATATTATTACAGTGAAGTTGGTACAGTTTGCACGAGACAAGGTTTGGAATGGTTTACCGCCAGAAATAAAACACTTTAATGAAACCTGTGAAGCATTAAATGCCTACTTCATATACCTTATTTGACCAACCTGATGGTCATTTAGAGTTTGTGTCTGTTGCATTGAGTTGCTTTGGTTAGATTTTGTTTGCTGTACTGTAAGATACACATTATGTATTTTATCTTTACCCAGTGTTGTGTTTTGTTATTTCGCCGGTATTATTGCACTTTTCTATTCACACAAGGGGGGTGTAGCCCACATGTATTTTGAACCTAACATCAGCCTCGGGCTATGGGTTTAGACACAGTTTGGTAAACTGTATGGCAGCAGTAGAAATAAAATTAAAGAAATGAAGAACCGCGGTGATTCGATAGTGCACTTGCTGTTAGAGTCTGCTTTGATGGTCAATTTTGGCCAGTGTAGCCCGTCAGCAAAGAAAGTTGGACGTTATGAAAAACTTGGAAAATTTTTACTCTCGCTATCCATTATTAGCATAACTATCTTGACAGCACTTCCACCTTTACTAATGGGAAATAATATAACAGATCATAATCATCAATCTTTATTCACCATTATTCCGCGTATAAAAAGAGATGCCGGGACAAGAACCAAAAAGCGTCTACAAGGAGCATGACGAGATTCTTGCCCCTTTTTTGTTTTGCTCCATGGAGGTTATATACGCAGGCTAATTAAAGAATATTTTCATATGTATGTTAAACTTAGAGACATATATTGCTTCTAACAGACAAGAGCAAGATAAACTTATGCACATAATTTAACAGCACACATACAGACTCAATTGTTTAAAAGCATACAGAGAAAAAAAAGAATGAAATTTTGATCTAACACTACCATTTTATTTAAATACGTGCAGGCGTACACAAAAACAAAAAAAACAAATATTTCATACAACTTCACTCTGTTGCACAAAAAAGAACCTTTCTCAACAGATTGAACATTTTATATTTATAGACCATCGTTCGCAATTATACACTATTTTAATTATTTTCTAGACAGTTTATAAGTGTATATGTCACTTTTCAAGGCTATTTAGCGGTATGGCACACGCTTTGAAACCCGTTAAAACCGTGACTGGGTCGAAAAAGTGGCAACTCCATACTACATTGCGCCTTATGCTACACGGCAGTTCCTACGATTTGATGTGTCGTTGCACATCCGAAGAAAATTATCATTTGCATGCTTTAAACTGCATTTGCACTTCATATACAGATTTAATATATACTCATGCCTGACAGAGAGCTTCACATGTCGAACAAATGACTCTCATTTCATAATGTCCCTTCCCTGACACTTCATATACAGATTTAATGTATACTCATGCCTGACAGAGAGCTTCACATGTCGAACAAATGACTCATTTCATAATGTCCCTTCTCTGACACTTCATATACAGATTTAATGTATACTCATGCCTGACAGAGAGCTTCACATGTCGAACAAATGACTCTCATTTCATAATGTCCCTTCCCTGTTTTGAAATGTAATGAAATGATTATTGCGCAATGTTGAGCGCGACAACCGGCACATATAGCTTCTCAGCTAAAACAGCATGCGTCACAAATGCAGCATTCGTATCCCGTGCGGTGCAAGCGGAAAATCATTTCGAATTGGTGGGCTGTTGCGGAGGCCAGTCGTCACGGCAACGACAGAAAAGCGTCTCCAAGTATTTTTCTATTCGGCCTGGAAAGGATCAACACACAAAAGTAAAACGAAGCAAACCTGCTCTTCGCAAATTAGTCAGCCATGGAGAAATGTAAGGGCGTTTCTTCCGCTTGATCGTGTGTATTCAATATAAAACCACTTGAAATAAACCGTTTTACGGCGTTCGAATGGATTATGCGAGTGTTTTAAACTTACCGCACATGGAATGGCTGATACGGCATCCGATTTTCTAAGTGCTTCACATTTTAGGACGCAGCTTTACACTAAATCCAATGTTTCATAAGCCTCTCTACCAAATGTTTGACGACGCAATCAGTGCTTTGACGCAAGCGACATAAGCTAGAAAAAACGCAATTTCACCATCCGGTTGCTTTAATTGTTCTCCTAGGAGCGCCGCGTCATCTCTGACGGAGTCATCCCAAGATTGCCCAACCCAGCAACGCCCTCGTAAAGGCCGACGTCATTTCGGCGAATGCGAAATGCGAAAATCAAGAGACGCCCGTTCCCCTGGCTCGGCCACTGTCCAGTCAGCCAAACGACAGACAGTGGCACGCGGACGGCGCCGTTGAAAATAAACCGGAGCATCGGTTGTCGTTAGGTGATTCCGTGACACAGAGGAAGAATGGGTACAGCCACAAGGCCGGCAGGTTAATTCACGACCTCTATTGGGGTCGAGTGGTACTGCGTCAGTATGGACAGAGTAGCGGTGAAAGGGGACGAAGGAGCCGCGGCGTCTTTTCTCGCCGCTCGAGCTGGTGCACCAATGGGCGCGTTGTAATTAGGCGAACTCTCGGGCAATGGGTCACTGAGCGCGGTCAGCCAAGAGTGACATGCCGACTGGCGAGCAGCGCCCCTTGCACGGCTTGCGGGCCGAAAGGGGTGTTGTCGTCCCGATGGCCGCTGACGTGCGGCCCAGACCCGGCCCGGCTCTGTCGGCGGGCGCGCGGTCGAGGCCGCCGGGCGTGCCCCGCGAGGCCGGCCCACCTGTCAGGAGGCGACGAGGCCCATTGCGCCGCTGCCTTGAATGACTCGCGGGCACACAAGTTTCCCTTTCGTCGCCCATTCGGGACGCGCTGATGCGATAGTCGTGTACCGGCGGCGCCGGTGGAACGCGACACACTGAACATGCACTACGACGGGCCTCGTTCGCAGCGCAACAGCGGGGCGTGTTCCCGGTCGGTAGGTGTGTGCAAATGTCGCAAGAGGCTTCGGCAACACGCTAATGTTTTTTTACACTGAGGTCTAATTTTCGAAGGGTCTCACACTGCTTGAATAGCCGTGTGCCCATCGTATATGAATTGTCTCCGAGCCCGCTGACTTCAGGTTACAGCAGTAGAGCGGCTTTCTCCACCTTTTCATCACACAGTGGTTCCCATGGAAATAAAGGTGGCCCACCCTTTCGAGAGTGGGACGTTGAAATAAGGACGGAGGCAGAGAATACGTGTAATGATCTTCTCACGCCCGGAAGTGTCACAGCACGGAGCGTCCGCCATTCCTGTAAAATGCGTACAAAGAGGCATTACCAAAGGTGGCCACAAACCACAGGCGGCGCAGCAAACTTACTTTCCAACCAGAGGGGCAGATAGACGTGGTGGCAGGAGTAGCTCCAAGGAGGAGGAGGAGGAAAAACTTTTATTTATATAGTATGCTCGTCTTCCTGAGTGGAGCCCTCAGTCCAGGGCTCTATGGGCCGCCGCGATCCTGCAGGTCGGCGAGAGCAGCTGTCGCTGGTCTCCAAGGGGGCACCAAGTGTTTCGAGGCGTCACGTGGAGAGGTCATTTGCGGGGCCAAAGTGCACCTGCTGCAATCGTTGAGGAGGCAGCCATTATTCTGCGTAAAGCTGTTAAACGGCTGATTTTATTCCTTCTTTTAATATAATTAGACGAAGCGCAAAAGCAGCCTCCCGCGCCTTCGACTTTCGACTCCAAGCAAAATAGCCAGCTATCAAAACAGAACAATCTAAATGAAGATTTGCATTCCCTGCACCAGCTGCGGCTCTTTCCTGGACAAATGCGGCCTGAGATTAGGCACTTTAACGTCCTGTTCTCAGATTTCTCACCCTAACGGTAACGGTGGCACAACTTGAGACCTTAAATGGCAACAGCGCTCCTTAACGTGCTTTCGCGAAAAGTACGCGTCCCAACTAATCCCCGGAACGTTCGGCCACTCGGTGGCATACTCGTCCATGCCGATGTCGCTCGTCCGGCTCTGCTTGCCTGACGCTCCTCCTCTCATTTATTATAGGCGTGTCGTTGTTAGCCTGCTTCGCAAGAACCACGATGTATAATTGATGATGACGCTGAATTGCTGCCTATCTCTAGTTTGAAAACTGGAGTCTCTCATCCAAGCCGGTTATTTTTATATGTACGATGACGTTTATAACGTCGGGCAACTTGGGCGTTCCTAAAGGATTTGTGGCTGAACAGCACAGGTGAAGGAGAGACTGCGCGAACAAGACAGTGGACAAGAGAGGCCTCGGTGACATTAACGTCTGAAGAGACTGCTCAGAAGCGCCGGTGGGAGTTGTTATCGGAATCACTTAAGAGGCGTGCGACGCGGTGCACTGCGCCATCAGCATACCAGAAGGGGCCCTTCACAGTGATGCATAGTGTAGTCGTTGTGCGCAAACAGTCCTCATGTTCCGGAAGCGACTGCCGAAAAGAGGCGACGGCACGTGGAGGAATACGTTGAAGTAACACGGTGGTTTGGGCTAGTTGGTTGCAGTTTATAATGGAGACAAGTTTCGCGATGTTCGTCCATGGCTATGGTCGTCAAGCGCGCCCCTGACAAGCCGTCGAGTGCGTAACGCTTTCGTTTCACTTTCAGTGTAGTTTAAGATCGTCATTGAGCTCAGAAGTGTTAACAAATATGAACCAATAAATTCAGCGCAGATATTTAGGCGTAATTTTTCTTCTTGTTGCATATTCTTAATGATCCCATAACAGCTGCAGATTTTTTATGCACTTTAGAACTGCACTGCGGGGGCAATACTATGCAGTTCATATCGTACAACTTTCTTTTTTGCCTGCATAGTACGGAGTGTGAGCTCCGGTATTAGAGCGTAGTTCTCATATCTAGAAGGCTATGCTACAAGCGCTCAATTTTGGAGAACCAAATCGATGCCTATCTTTTTGTCTGTATTTTTTTTCAACATAGTATCTTCCAATTTAATCTATTTTGTAACTTCGTAACCATGACCGTAGGTTTTATATTGTTACATAATCCTCATGTAGCTTTTCTTCCCAATCATGAGACCTTCCTTTGAGATTCTTTTTTTTTTGCTTAGGCGGCATGATTGTGCTAAGCTCTAGATTAGTGCTGGCAATGAGTTAGAGTTCATTTCACGCATGTTCAGGACCTCAATGTTTCTCCCAAGTTAGCGATCTTGTTTCAGTGGTCAGGGCTGCCTGGTGATCCCTTTTCGCAACAACCTTACAACGACTGCGTAATGTAGGCGAGAATTTTAACTCGGCGTTCAGTACTTTGTCTCAGGCATGAATGTATCAAACTGCGGCAATTACATAAATATTTTTACAAGCCTGTGCAGGCGCCAATCGACGGCGTGGTACGTAACCGCTTGGTTGTGCAGCAAGGCAGCGACATGTGCCCAGTTGATAAATATACGCTTCGCAAGACCAATGACGAGAACATGAATCCCGCTTGCTGCTTGCTATGTTCGAGAGTAAAAAGAAGAAAGATTGTTCACAGACGGTGTTCGCTTAATACCGGCCTGACGGTATAGTAAGCAATGGCTTTTTATGGTCACTTCAGTTTTTCGTACTGGTTAGCGTATTGAACTCTTGTATTAAGAATTATGTTGGACATATTTCAAGAAAAAGACTTCAACACCATAAGTGGCGCACAAAGCAGGTCGTTGGGGCTGTGAATAACACCCGATTAAAAACCTTAATTAGAGACATGCGCTTTACCGCGTGATACCGTGTTCTGAAACTTTGCGCAAGATATATTGCCATCACTGTGTATAGCGTTCAGTAACGGTTCAGTGGCGTGCGGTCGGCGTCATTTCGTAACACCCTGACGCATGAGGAGATGATGGCTGCGTAAGGTATTTCAATCACAAGCAGCACGTCAAAGCCACATCAGTATACTCTGCGCGGTGATGGAAGTCGTCGTCGGGAACTCTCCAATTACACTTGGCTAACAGCGAGTGGCATATGGAGAAGCAGGACATCGATCAATAACCTCTTGCATAAAAAAAGACATTAAGAATTGTAGTAATTGACTTTTCCTCAAGCACAGAGTGGCTTTAAGTCGCACTTCTAATATCATTTAAGGAGAAAGTGGGGCGTGCAAATCGGCTCCTGTCGACTTCACCCACCGTATGTCTTTAGTGAAAGATAAGCGCACTGCTGCTGCTAGACGATCGATGAACTAGTTCGATTCCAGAATTTAAGCTAAATTCGCTTTTGCTTATATCACTGCCTGAAAGAAAGGGTCGATCGAGCGATGCGCCCGTATGTTTGCAACCAGGAAACAGCCGCAGTTGAGACGGGGGCTGTGCACACACACAGTCCGGAGCAACGTTTGCTGGGTCAAGCCCGGTGATTGCCGGCTCCACACTAGTAACACTCGTTCGGCTGCAGCGCCCGACACCGGCGCCGAAAATAACATTAATTTAAGGCTCACTTAGGGAGAGCCGAAAAAGAGGTCAGTTTCGTCCCACGCCGAGTTCGACACTGATAACGAAGCAGGCAATGAGGCTTTCCTGTTTCAGGTGCAGTGTAGGCACACCTGACGCTATTTGCGGACGGACACACAACACAGCCGGGGGGAGGTAAAGCGAAGCGCTTGAAGAGCGGCGCGTGAATCAAACAAAAGATCCGGGCCACGGGGGTCCGCTCTCCGCGCTTCCTCTAACTGCCGTTTTTCTGGTCCCGTGCGCGGCTTTGAAAGAAGGGCGTCGGCGTTTATTAAACTGAACGGTTTTCACATGTTGCGCTTTCTTTTCGGGCGCGAGAGAAGAACACCAGAGACGAGCGCGGCTACCGAAGCAGCGCGGCGTCGCATTGATTCCGCTCGCATCGAGTGGCCGCGGTTTCCCAGGGAACGAAGGGCTTTCCTCGGAAGGCGCATGCATTAACGCTTCGCCGGACGGCGTGCATCTGAGACGGTCATCGATCTCACCTGACCGGCGGTAGACTTCAGGGTCGCCAGCAAGGTCGCATTTCACCTCGTCGATCAGCACTCCACAAGTGCTCGTCTTTTAAACTTTGCCACCGCGAGTCTGGGCGCCAGAGCGGGGAAAGGATAAAAGATAAAACAGGGGAGAAACGCTTTAGAAAGGACCAAGTGACGCTAAGCAGCTTTGCTGGCGAGGGACAAGAGAGCGGCCGCTGAAAACTTGCCACGAATGAGGCGCGCCATTTACTCCCGCACATTTGTTTCCATAGAGGGGGGAAAAAGGGGGAAAAAGGGGGGGAAAAGGGGGAAAGAGAGCGATGATGAATGCTTACCATATAATGTCTGGTGATACGTCTTCTAAGTGGCACCCCGAGAACGCAAGACCGCCGAATGCTGAGAGCGCGGAGAAGACACAATGCTGCGGCGAACGCCAGCTGGAAGGTTTCGCGAAGGCTGTTGCTTTTTCTTTTTAATGGAGGCACTTCTACTGAAAGAATAAAAAAAAAAGGGGGACGGGGAAGACTCCAGTTTTTATAACACTGCGATATCGCATACAAAAAATCGCTAATTGTGTTTTGTTTTTCGCCCTACGGCATGTCAGGCCGTCATATAGAAGAACAACGAAAAGATGAAAAAAGGCAGAAAATGGCTCATGTGCGTCTCCTTTAAATTCCATCTTCGCGTCTGCCTGAAATTTCGCCATGCGTTCATTTCTCTGAGCGGCTGTTCTCAAAGCGCTGGACGGATTCTTCCGGCCAGCAGTTCGGCCATGGGGCAGAGAGTATGGGGCCTAGAATACGAGCAACGGCAGATGCACGCACCGTAAAGCAGCCGACATGGACGCCGTCTCGGAGTCTCCCGACCGTGCGTGAGCGTTGCGTATACACGCGTCTGCCGCGAGCGTCACAATTAAAGTGCTCCCCAAGTGCGCGCGGTCTGGGGGACTCAACAAGGGCCTCATTAGTGGCGCAGACCTCCGCTGCGCATCCAGCGCGCCTCGTCGGCAGCACGGCTCTGAACTCGCGGCTCTGTCGGTGCGCGGGGACTGCGAACGCGCAAAAAGTAAAAAAAGAGAAGCAAGAAGAAAAACAACAAAAAAAGTTCTTCATGCCCATGGTGATAGCTTTCGTGCTGCTCCTACCGGGTGGCGGGCGTTGAAAAAGGCTGAAACGCGGCTGGGGGGATTTCAGTGGATCCGCGGGGGAAGCAAAAACGCACAAGGCGTTGGAGCGCCTGCCACGTGCATCGGCTAACTAACGTGTATCTGCTTGCTCTCATCCGGGACCTCGAATTAGGTTAGCGATGTAGTTCCAACAAGCAGGGACGTTTTATTTTTTTTTCGTAAATAACTGCTCAAAACCTGGTGAGAGATGTTTCTGCGAAAGAGACAATGAGAAAAAAAAATGCCCTTGTTTCTAAATTTCTCGAAGCAGCATTTAGCCAGGCGCCCATGTGTAATATGCAGCAAAGTTGAGTTCGTTTTTAACTGTTTAGTAATTACCTACAAGCATAAAAAATTATTGCGGGACTATAAAAAAATTGAAAAATAAAGTGTCCCTGCCTGTGCCCCTAAGTATTACGGGCTTACAATCAGAAGTGTGCCACAATTTAAGAGAGCTTGGTTTAAGAGTATAGAAGGGAGCGCACACAAGGATAAGATACTTGAAATATATGGCCGATGGGGTCCACGCATGGTGTTAAGTGGAGAGTCATTGACAATAAAAAAAATATAACATCGGACAGCTTGACGATAGCCTTTGACAATCATTACACCTACCTTTACTTTTTGAGTGCCAAGGGAAATTATTAACGCCAAAGTTCAGCCGACATGGTCTGTGATAATTATTACAATGTTTTTATATATACAAGGGCAAACGCCTAATTAAGATTTTCTACCCGATTATTTTCTGTTTGCCCTGATGCGATTGGTAGCAACCATCTCTGACGTCAAAACCAATAGCCAGCTAGCAATGCCATATTACAGATTTGGTATTAAATACGGGTCTGACTAGTGGCAAAGAGCAAAGTAAGGAATTAGGAAAATAATATTGTGGAAATACAACCTCAGAGCGTTTTTTTTACATATCCACATGAAAGCTATTTTGGTTTCCTTTGTTGCTAGTGTTTTCGTTATTTGATATTTGACACATGCCTATGATAGGAGTATAGGTCAGGGTTTGGTGAAGTGTTCCGCTCAAAAGGCCAGAAACGTACAGGCCTATAAAAAGACAATTTCTGAAGTAGCGAAGAGGAATAGTGAAGATAGGTAAAAGCCGCAGCTTACTTTATAGTCTTCTGCTTTTGCTTGATCCGGGCCGGCTGCAACCTTTACTTGCGTTTTCTATGAAACCAAAAAGTACTTTTTTCTTGAAATAAATGTGCATGGTTAAATCAACATTTCCTCACTTTCGTGGATGCAGACGGGGAATCCTGATCTGCACTCGGCCTCACGGGATGAGGTGAGGGTCAAGGAGGGCAGAGGTGGCGAGGTACGGATGAGGCAGGGTGTGGTGCACGGG
Organism: Amblyomma americanum; assembly: GCF_052857255.1. Classification (NCBI taxonomy): domain Eukaryota; kingdom Metazoa; phylum Arthropoda; class Arachnida; order Ixodida; family Ixodidae; genus Amblyomma; species Amblyomma americanum. Next base: position 185,548,347 of record NC_135497.1, read on the forward strand.
TAAAAGGTGAAGCAGCAAGTGACGAACGAGCCATCTATGCGGTCACCTGCATCGTTTTTGCCAGCGCGTGTTTCAGTCTCCTACAAGTGACACGTAGTAACATCAAGCACGGCAGGACTGGTGTGGCTGTGGCGCGTGCTTTGTGCGGCGGTGTTTGTCTTCCGCCGCTGCACGATTGTGACGCTGTCAGCCTATCACCTCTAGTGTTCCTGTATATGCTCCCGCAGGGAGCATATACAGGAACACTAATCCCCTTAACCCTCTCCTCCACGGGCGGACCGGACCGGCCGCTTGCTTTCGAAGTGCCTTGGAGCTTTTGCTGCGTTATCGTATTTTTGGCGCGCTGCACATTAGCTTGGAAATATGCCGGCTGATACGTAGTCGAGTCTGAGGCCGCATGCCTACACGCTTTATGCATTCACGAAGACTTGATTTTTTAATACTTTTTGAGCGGGGACAGGAATAAAATTAGCTTTATTCTTGCAATTGAGATGTGTTAAAATTTAGGAGCGCACGGAGCACCTTATTATCATTTGCGTCGCAATGCTGAGCAGCTGGTGTATTAGGGTCACACGAGGTAATGGGCGTGTCACGAGGCATCCTGGCACCGTCCGCCTTTGTTTTTTATTGTCGAAAAGCCGAAAACAAGCGAGAACTTACGGCACAAAATGACGGTAAATTGTCGCGGAGGAACATTGTACATGACAGTGTTTTAAAGCGGAGACAAAATGACGCTAAATTTCCGCGGAGGAACACTGTACATAACAGTGTTTTAAAGCTACAGGTCAGGTTAAGTGAACTCTGAACCTGAACCGTTTCGGCACTCCAGCAAGTAAGCAAAGCATACTCCACGCTGCAAGGTTAAAGGTATCTTCACAGGTTAACTGTAGGAAACGCTTTTGTGCAAAAAGAAATACATAAGCTATGACAACTATGCCCCAGGCTATAGTAAAAACTGTCAACACCAGAAAAAAATATTTTATACATGCACTTTCACAACATGGAAAAGAACGCAACATTTGATGCAACAAGCATAACTCAACTCCGAAATTTATTCCATTCCCTAATGGTCTTGGGGAAAAAAAGACATTCTGAAGAATTCCGACTTCGTAGCGAATTCACGAAGTTCAAAATCATGATCAACATGTTTAGATTTATAAAATGATTGTAGCACATATTTTCCCCGTTCAGAACTAACAACTAAATGATGAATGGCGTGAAAACAGCTTCAGATGCAGTTAGCTTTCGCGCGTGTGGAGCAGAACAACAATCTATTCATATCATTCCTCACCTTTCCATATTTGAAAACAGAGCTAAAATATTCATTAAAGACACTGAAGTTCAAAAAAAACAACAACTCGTGGTCACGAGCCAGTGACAGACCGAGCGAACGACAAGCCCGCTCGTCCCACTCAGTTTACGGAGAAACTGTAACCGAACACAGTGCCGTATGGATCGACTAACCGATACGTCACAGGCCATCAAGTGGCACATATTTTGGTAAAGAGGGCATGTACACCTTGGTCGGCAATGCAGTCAGCCCGCCTGTTTCGTATGCCGCTTCATCCAGACGTGACGTTTCCATTTACAAGCTGTTAAGTTCTGGCCATATTTCCTAATAGCTGCCGCATTGCTTATACCACCAAGCAAATGTGTTACACGAGGCCGCTTACCTTCCCGATGTGTAAACGCAACCTAACTCTTGACGCAGTGTGAAACATTTTTCTTATGGTATAATATTCTTCGAGGAGAATTTCAGGACTTGAACTGTTACACTTTCTCCAAAGTATTCATTTTCCACAGTGGAAAGCTCCGCCCGCTGCAAGTTTTTCCTCCCAGCAATGAGGAGCACTAGTTCTGGAAAGGATTTTCGGTTATGTACCACTGCACGGTATATAACCTCTGGGCATTGACTTGGAACTCATTTTCTGAAGCTCCTTGCAAAGTGCCCGCATTGCTCAAACCGAGTGTCCAGAGTAATTTCGTAGCCGGGGCGTGTAGGAGCATTTGGCAAGAAATGCCGGACGCCACTTGTTTTTATTGTTCTTTCGTGTTCTTGCAGTTTTCTCCTTGGAAGAAACTCGGTCAGAAGCAGAGCTTTCCTTTTTCCTATCGCCTCCATTTGGTGGCAAAATTATACTGATTTCCTCGGAAACCGTAACAAAGCAGATACGGTAGGCAGCTTGTGATTTTTTGAAATTACTCGAATGCCTGTGAGTGCCACATGAAGTAATTCGAGGCACGCGCATCCCAAGTGATACCATCCGAGGAGTCGCCTGTGCTCTTACGTGCGTAAACTTTTATGTAACCGTGAAATTTCGCCTGACCACTTGAAATTCTCGCGCCGAAACAGCGGTAGTGTTGTTCCTTGTCGGCAGTGCGAAAAAGCAACTCGAACTTGAAAATTGCCGGAAACTGGGAGGGTGAGCATCTTTACGTTGTGAGGGTGAAGGTGATGAAAATGGCGAAAATAATACGGTGAGAATGTGGGCGAAGAAGGGAATAGAAATTTTACGAAATGCGTGTGAGGGTAAGGAAGAGGCAAAGCCTTAAATGTAAGAGCGAGGAAGAAAAGGCGAAAATTAGGGCATTTGCTCACCTCTGTCTTAATGACTTGCGTTAGTTGCTTCCTTTTGTAGGCCACCTAGGTGGCTGGGAATGAGGTTGTCTTGCCGAAATAAAGGTGTGCCTCGGTGCAAAGCACTGAAACAAGGAATATATTCAGAATTTTATTGTCCATTTGGAAAGCAAACAGCTACAGCAACTACAGTTCCACTAAATGTAGAGAGCAGTGAAGATGAAATTATGGCAGCACAACTTTAAACAACGAAAGAGGGGATCGGGGGGAAGGTCTGTCTGCTCGAATAAGGTTACGATGATGACAACTCCACCTAGACGAAGACAAGCCTGTTTGCCGGTGTGCCGGTACAATGGGCAACAAGCGGCAGCAATTAAAAAAAAAGCGCCGGGCCTAAAAAAGAGACCACCTTTATTTATTTACAATATTTTATGGTCTTTCCATTTCATCCATGAATAAGTCTGTAGATATATCACCGATAAAAAGAAATATTTGGTTTGGACTAGGATACCGACGAATTTACATTCTCTGTTTGTTTCAGACCTATTTGGGGCCTAACGGAACTAACCTAGAGCTTATGAACATAGAAGGGTGGACTTGCACGGCTGCGCATTCCTGGTATTGGCATTATTGCTATGCTCGGAAGCGTGGAGAATGAACGCATACGCACGCAAAAAAAAACAACAGGACAGGTAAGCTGAGCAAAGCAGCTTCCACAAAACGGGCCACAATACTCGAGCTATCAAACCAATCAGTCCCAGCGCGCTTGAATGCTCCACTAGCGCGATTTCAATCTTTCGATCACCAAATTTCAATATCCTCTAAGAAACACACAGTCCTGATATAACATCACGATTCTGTTTCTGCGATTATATTTCATTCTTATCGCCTGGCGCACCAAATGACATATCTCAGCGATATCGAGAACCAGATATTGCTTAGGCCAGCGACGAAGGGCACATGGTATAACATAATAGCAGAATTGGAAGAAAAAGTTGTCGTACGCCGGCCCGGATACATCAGCTTACCGCGCTGAAAAGGTAGAAAGAACAAGGAGGCAGACTGATGTAATGTCGGTATTTGAGGTCAATTTGGGTCGTTTAGAATAATTGAACAGTTGAATTGGCGAGCACAACGTGGCTGCATTTTTTATGCCTTGCCCACCAATAAAAAGCCCAGTGGAGCTGCGAATCCAGTATGCATGCCATTTTAAGGTGTTACTATTCGTTAAAAAGTGCGAGCGCGATTGTATAGGGAAGTGGTGATCGAAGTAGATAATTTACTGCCAGAACATAGGTGCGAAAGCTGTAGCCACGTGCCTGGCGGAATCGGCAAGTGTTTCGAATTCCAGCAGGTGTACAACGATTGCATCTCAGTTGCGTTTGCAATTCTATTCCAGCCGACTTCTTTCCACTCCTGTTTTCTATTACGCGCCCCCGCGTAATGCGCGCACGGCGAGTTAACGCCAGGTACGGGCCGATGGGGATAGAGCCAAAACAACATTTTTATAATATAGCGTTTTACCGACTTCAGCGTCGCCGAAGTGACGTCAGTAGAATCAACAAGTTGCCGTTGTGTTTGACAAGCACAAAGTAGTTTCGAGTGATTTGTTGCATTCTGCCGGCCCTGGAACTGCTTTCCCCAGCTCCTGAAATCAGCATTGGTCGCTATTTATTTCTTCGCTACGAGCAGGACCAGTGCACTTTTGATACTCGTCTTTACAGCGCGGGCGGTTTTTGAATTCAGTCTCCAAATTATTTAGTCTAATAAGCTTTGGAACAAACAGTGACGTGCAAAATTTTTAAATACGTCGGGGCAGTTTTTCTTTTCGTGCTGACACAATAATCACATTTTGTAATTTTTCTTGAACTGCTGAAAACGTCCAAAAATTTTTAGTGGGGAAATTTCAGTCCTAAATAGAAAAATACTATTTATTAGATGGACTGAAGTCCGTCAACCCTAAAGGCCGTACAGAAGATAAATATCCCGGCGATAGCAGAGTCATCGCTTGGTTTGGATTGGTTTATAGGGTTTAACGTTCCAAAGCGACTCAGGCTATGAGGGACGCCGTAGTGGAGGGCTCCGGAAATTTCGGCCACCTGGGGTTCTCTAACGTGCACTGACATCGCACAGTACACGGGCCTCTAGAATTTCGCCTCCATCGAAATTCGACCGCCGCGGCCGGGATCGAACCCGAGTCTATCGGGCCAGCAGCCGACCGCCATAATCACTCAGCCTCTGCGGTGGCCATTAAGAAATAGAATGAACAAAATATTTTGCTTTAATACGCGTTGCTTTAATTCGCTTTCTACTAATGACATCACACCTGTTCTTAGCCTTGAAAAAGCGTGCAAGTGAAGCTTTGGCAAGTATTTTTTTCTCGTCTTTTATCGTGAGGCGAACTTTGACGGCTGCCGCTATACGGCACCGTCTCATGTACAGTGAAGCCGTGATGTATTAGTCGCAGCGATGAGATTGTTGTCACAATTAGTAATTGGTGCGGTATGCGGAAAATATTTTGAACTATATTTACAATCAACAGCGTTGTTTAATCAGGCTTCTTTCTGAGCAGTCTTGTGTGGGTAGTAATGCGAGATATATTAAGATCGTCGCTGAGCGTCTTGGTTAACCGGTCGGCGAAACAGTCTGCGGTTGAGTGTTTCGTCGGATAGTGAGGCTTTAAAGCCCCTCTTCCGCATTCTCGTACTTCGCATTTCCCGCAACTATTCATAGAAACTTTCGACGAGATGCCAAGGCCTCGTCAGGTTTTTTTCAGCCTTTTGCCTCGGCGGCCTCCTCCTGTAGAAAATAAAGAAATAAGAAAGTAACGAAAAACTTTCAGCACTGGGTGTGAGAAAAAAAAACGTGGTTTGTGGCATTTGTGCCGAAAAAAAATGGCTGCATCGCAGAGGCGACGACACTTAGGAGCAAACTTTTGTCTCCGAGGGAGGTTATTGGTACTTGGTGTTTCGTACGCCTTCGTTGCTCTTTCTGAAAGTAAAATTGCGGTGGTGCGCTTTTCTTTCCTTTGTTCGGTTGAAGAAAGACGCAGTGACAGAACATTGGTGGCGCTCCTTTTTTTTCTGCGCATATAGTTTGGTGCAAGCCATTGTGGCCATCAAGAGAAAAGTATGGACGCATCCGGGCGCGAAAAAGAGTTGCTAACGCTGCTGATGCACGCTTCATTTGAATGCTCGCACTGCCGACGGTGGCATGTCTGCTATGCAAACAGGGTTGTTTGCATTCCGGCACGCTCGCGAAGAGAGAATGGTCGGAGCAGGCGGGCTGGCGAGGGACGGACTCGAATGAGCGTTTAAGGACCGCTGGTTAAAGAGAGGAATAAGAGCCGGCAGTTGCAGATGTCGCGGCGGCTTCATGCATGCGTCTGATGCGAAAGCTGCCTTTGTCCGGTGGTATTTCTTTTGCTGATTTAATCCCTAGCTCGGAGTATGTTCGCTCAAAAGATACCCTCTCGCTTGGAGCTAGAAAAAGAAACACCTAAATTTTGGCCTTGTTCGCCAAACAATGTGGAAGATATCAACGAAAACACTTTTTTACTCCTTCCAGGATCTGTAGCCTTCATTTGCCAAAACAAGGCGTTCCACGGAGCCCAACCATAAGTGCGCCCTATGTAGTCATCGAGAGCGGGTTTAAGCATGAAACGCTCTGCAGCACTCGACGTAACAGCACGAGCCATAGATGGCACTCGCAGCACTCGCTGAATGAGTATCGACACGGCACATGGACATCTTTTCCAGCCGTGTGCGCGGCCGCATGAAGCTGCCGTCATAGTCGATGTCTTTTCTGCTCCGGCGTCGAAGGTTTACTAATCGGCTTCCTTGTCTAGAATATGAGTCTTAACTCTAGACTAATCCTGCTTTACTACACTGCAGGCGCCCGAAAAGACGAACGCAACACGCGTGAGAAAACATTCCGCTGCTTCGGCCGTGTCGCTGATGAGGCAAGCATGAAAAGCACCAGACTGGTCACCAGGATGTGCCATGTGCACCCTAACTGTATATGCATGCGCATCCGCTGCGCATGCATGTATACGCGATGCAAATGTTTCTCCGCTTGCGTGGTCGGCTTCTCTTTTGAGTAACCTGCAAGGCAGCAGCAGTACAACGCCAAGCCCGTACATATTAGAAGCGCGGAATCAGCAAATTAAGGGCGACGGATCACGACGAGGATCATGTCCTTACCCGTCCGTGAGGGTGGCAGTACGGGAGCAGCAGACGTCAAGGATGACGAGGCTAGTGATGATCTAAGCCCTTATCTTTAATGCGATACCATTAGAGTTGTCGTCAAACGGAAACCACGGCCGATGTCATAAAATTCGCTGATTGGTCGAGAGAGGTCGCGTGACCTTGTGATGTCATCACGACATGCCCACCGTGACAGACGGCAACCTGGCCACCGGACTGTGGGCAATCTATCCCCCATGGCAGGTGGCAATTAAATTAATAATTGATCGAGAGAGGTCACGTGACCTTGTGACCTCATAACGACCTGCCCACCGGGATGCGAGCAACCTAGTTTCTAAACGGAAACCTAGATAGGGAATCGAAAGCCAAAATAAGAAAAAAATGTTATATATGCAAAAGTCGGCACCTTCACTGCATAGCGGATACCTGTTGCCGGGGCATAGTAGCCCTGATATGGCGGTTGATAGAGCGAAATTTGCGGGCAGGCTGACCCAAACACACAAAGAAATTGCAAGAAAAGCCGCGAAAGTTGTGACATATAATGCTACCTTATTCTGTTCTTTAGGTGACTTTAGCGTTCCGTAGTTTTTGTGCAAGCGTGATAGTCAACAGCACCCATGCTTTTGTGCAGCGGCTACGTGCGCAGTGAAAGTGTTGCCATCCGTTACAACCACACCAATTCAGTTGCTAGCGGGTAGCAATGTCTCTGTGCTATTAATTAAATATACAACAGGCTGCTCGTGTGGTTGCGGCGATGACCGAGTCGTAGGAGGCTTAAGGCCACGGCATCGTTCGGGAAGCGCGTACGTCCATACGAATACAGATCATCGCGTTGAGCGAGTTCTTAGCGCGCAAATATCCAATCTGCGCAGAAAACTCTGCGTTGGAAAAAATTTGCTATCACCGTCAGCGAAGCCGTGATTTTGGGACGAAGCCGGACTGAGAATGGAAACTAAGGGCATTTCATGCTTTAGAAATATCCCACTTTCTGCAGAAATTAAGCTAGGGCTGTACAGGGTGTTTCACTTAAGATTTTCCACAATTTTCAAAAAATAGGCTATTCGTATTAGACGAGCGCTTTTTTTCGGCATAGCATTGTCAGCGGTGTAGTACATGAGAATACAGCTAAGATGTGCCAAATACCAGACTGGTAAGCTAATATTTAATAGTTAACGTCTTAACTATTACTGTTTGGCTCCTTCATTATTAAAAGGCGTGTAACCTACCGTAAGTAATAATAATTGGTTTTTTGGGGGGAAAGGAAATGGCGCAGTGTCTGTCTCATATATCGTTGGACACCTGAACCGCGCCGTAAGGGAAGGGATGAGGAGGGAGTGAAAGAAGAAAGAGAAATAGGTGCCGTAGTGGAGGGCTCCGGCATAATTTCGACCACCTGGGGATCTTTAACGTGCACTGACATCGCACAGCACACGGGCGCTTTAGCGTTTTGCCTCCATAAAAACGCAGCCGCCGCGGTCGGGTTCGAACCCGGGAACTCCGGATCAGTAGTCGAGCGCCCTAACCACTGAGCCACCGCGGCGGGTGTAAGTAATAACCATATCAGTTTTTAGAACTTCGAAAGCGCGGTTACCCTCGAAGCTGTGGTCCAACAAGTTTTGGCTATTTCGACGAGTTAGGTGCACTAGAAACGTTGATTTGCCTGCAAGCTTCTCAAAGCGCATGTATTATGGCGCGGTGTAGCCAGAATTTTTTGGGTCACAGCGCCGAGGGTAGCCGTGTTTTTGATATTCTAGAAACTGATGTGGCTATTACTTGCGGTAGGTTACAAGCCTTTTAATAATGAAGGCGCCAAACAGTAATAGTTAAGAAGTTAGCTATTCAATATTAGCTTACCATTCTGCTATTTATCACATCTTAGCTGTATTCTCATGTACTACACCGCTGACAATGCTATGCCGAAAAAGCGCTGAAGCCTGTTTTTAAAAATTGCGAAAAGTCTTCGGTGAAACACACTGTATATTCACGGTTGCTTAAACCAAGCGGGAGAACTTCCTTTTTATGTTTGTTAGCGGTCGTAGAACGTAAAAAAAAAGCAAAAATGGCGAAGTTTTTGCACCGGCACATAACAACCAGACTGTTTTCCCGCGCCCTGTACTGTATGCGCGAAATGCGATACGTGCGCGGAAGTAGTCCATGTCTTATGAGTCTGGCGCTTAGCGGCGCTCACCTACTGGTCGTTGACATGGCGCGCTCATGTGCCCGTGCCCGTGGCGAGCAAGTGGGTGTAATTTTCAGGGTGCTATGAGGAACTTGCGCTGAAGTTTGCGGTGCCGATTGCAGCGCCATAACACACTGCCTAGCGAGAAGAGCAAGCAGTTTTGGGTAGTACTATTAGTACTTTTCCGCGCCACCTTCAGGCGCTTAATGGCGTGAGCCTCCGCGCGCTGTCGATGGCGCACGTGCCGTGCGTCAGCTATCTGGGCTACGCCGAGAGAAGCTAGGCAATGAATGCTGTCAGTCAAACACGGGTATCTAATCGCGCAGAATGTGTTCTCGCGTTTGCAGCGGCCCAAGCGGCTGACAAAAGCAGTTTTTAGTCGCCGAATGGAACAACTGCAGTGCCACCTTGGCAGCGCAGGTTCCCCATACCCTCGATGCCTGAAGCAGATACACAAAATGCATAAATAGATAGTATCGAAGATACATGCATCTTCGATACTGCCCATGCCTGTGGGATGCCCATTATCGCAAAACGTGTTCGGCGTTGGCGGGCGAAGCCTCGGATAGCAAGAGGCAAAATGGAGAGAGGAAATTACCCTCTCCACTTTCAGGAGAGGAAGAGGGAAGAAGGAGAGGGACGCGACCGGGGGCGAGAGGGACACCGCGGTCGCCAATCTGAGTCGAGGAGTGGGGAGAGTGGAGCGGGGCTACGGCGTGTTACGGTGATTTACGAACTAAATCACTCCAGCCACTCGCATGGTCTGAACGCGGCAGCGGCGTTCGGGGGAACACTAATGCTAACGCAACTCTGCCTCATGAATCGCGTTGATAGTCTGTGAGTTTTTATTGTTCCTTCCCGATGTTTCGCAAGCTTCTTTCAAAGCGGGGAGAAAAACACAAAGAGAATTCTGCATTTATATCAATTACACTATTCGATTTTTTCTTCTGACGCTCTAAGACTTTCGCATTGAAATGTATTACGTATCTTCGATGCGTTAATACATATAGCTAAGCTGAATAAATAATTAACGACGCAAAAGCACTGTTTAAGTTATATTTCTGCGATGTTTACTGCCATTTTCCCCCTCCACTTTTTTTTTTTCACAGAACGTGCAGTCGAATTGCGTGGGACGTCCAGTATATAGCATTTAGTTGCAAACTTGTGGCTAATATAACGTCACTGTCACTTTCCTGTGTTTTCTGGTCAACACTAATGCAATTTTTAATCTATGTCTAAGTGTAAACTATTCACTTCTTTGAGATGATGGCTAAGCCGCGAGAAGAAAACTGTTTTTGCCGATGGTTTGTTATCACCTAACTTTGACAATTTGTGAAATGAGGTGAACTGCTTAGTGCTGCTTTGCTTCCTGTCAATCTGCCCGAATCCTCTTCACCTCGGTAAATGAGTTCTCAATTGTATTCTTGACGGATTGGTCTCCACGGTAATAAAAAGCTTGGAACAAAATTGCACTTCATCAGTTCGCATTCTAACGTTGCGACCGACTTACATTTTTATAAATACAATGCTGAATGACTGAACACTGCGCTTAATGAGCGCCGATATACTGGCGCCCTGTGTCATTAGGGCGCATCAGTGTGCAACTTCTTTGAAAAAGTTTCACCACTAGCGAATTTAAGATTAATCTTATACAGAATGTGTTTGTGTTGTTGCATTCTCTTTTGTAGCCTCACGCATTTTACTGGTGTTATGCGTCCGGTTACGTTCGCATATTGAAGACTGCATATGCGCAGTGACAAGTATTATTTTAAAGACAACTGCACAGTTAAAAGACCAGTCAATCAAGGGGAGGGGAAATGTCCAGCGCTGCGCGCCATGGATGAAGACAAGGATTGCTCAGTTTTGAAACATAAACTACGGTTCGAGTCTTCTGAGCTTTTCAGACTTGCGTTGACATCCCCCCGTTTGAAGATTTGCTTTCTCCCGAAATGTTTCAGTGACCTATCCAGCGTGGTTCTTCAAAGCGGGCTTCAAAGCTATTTTATTTCTAGTAAGTGGATGCCAAGCGTTTAGTGTCGGTGTACGTATAAGAAAATAAACGCGACAAAACAGGTACCAGGCTGTCCGCTGCTGCAGTTCGCGTGCTTTCAGTTTTTCTTGTCTTGAGTTCAATTTTCTCCTGCCATGTACATTATTGTGTGCAGTGAGAGGCAGCTGACTGATTTTTCTCTCTGATTGCCTCGCTCCCTCATGGGAGAACCGGCACGCAGGCTTCAGAAGAAAAAAAATGTTTTTGTCAATAGGAAAACGAGGGGCAGCACTTGAAGAGAGACCATTCCGGAGGAAACGACAGGCATCGATAAGGACATGCGATCGAAAGAAAAGTCACAGCCGGAGAGCGCGAAAGATGCAACTTTAGGGCTTCTACATAAAAAGATCGAGCGTGGTGTTGCGCACAGGCCTGTCGTTCGAGCTCCAATCAAGCGTCATTTCCTCTTTCGCTTCGCGTCAGTAGTAGCTGTCCTCGTCTGATCTCCGGGAAACGAATAGTGAAAAGAAGAAAAATGAGGGGGGAGGGAAAGGGACGTTGGAAGATGAAGGAGCCAGAAAAGTGGGCCTGGACTGTCGAACCAAGCAGTTTTTCTCACGTGGCCGTGACGGCGAGCTTTCGCTGCTGGTACCAGCCCGTGTGGCCGCCTCAGCTGTACGGAATGCTCGCCGCCAAAACGGGTTCCGGTGACAGCGCCGCAGGTGGGTCCCGTGCGCATCTATTATTGCGCCGTCCGGCGGACCCGTGGCGTGCGTCTCAGCGTTGGGCCCGGCACACGCACGCACAAACACGCGCTACCATACGGCCATAGCCAGGCCATTGACCCCGCGCAGGGGACCCGCGTCCGGGGCCTATTTTTAGGCGGTGGCCCAGAATCGCAGCGCAAACGATTCTCGCGGGGTATTTTTTTTTTGGCGATCGAAGCGAACAGGTAGATACGCGGCGACGCGGAACTCGGGCCACTTAACGTTATGTACACTCAGTGCGCTTCGGTGGCGTGAGCCGGCCAGGTGGGCCTGCTTTGGAGCGCGCCCACGTTCGCGTCGATTGGGCCGGGGCTCGCTGGCCCAGTTCGGCTCTGCGGTAGCCAACGACCCGCGCCACTCGGGCAACGGCCGCTGGTACGCGAGCGCTCTCCGCACCTGTCGGTACGTCTCAACCTGGCTTTCTGCACGAGCGACCGCCGCTTGTCCGCACATCGCACCGCGATTCCTGCCGCATCGCAGCCTCCAGTACCGCATTTTCCGGTTCACACCTCGCATCATTCTACCGGTTTTATCATCCTCGCTATTTACTCCAAAAAGTTCGCCCATGCATCGCAGCCAGTACGGTGAAGTTAGATGGCAACTTGTCGCACCATTGACAAATCTGCATATATGCGCAGTATAACCAGTTAATTCAAACCTTTCTTCCCGAAACATCTAGAGCTACTGGCGTTTTGATTCATTACATAGGATCTACTTCAACACAGATAAATATCATTGTCCTCATGGTTGGTACTTAACTAAAAATATTTCAAAAGCTTTGTTAAATAACCACAGCGAACGCCAGCGAGAGAATTTCCACTCTGGGACGTCGACTGTTCTCGACGGCTCATCGTCTTTTAAGAAACGTCGAAGAGGGCTTCCGAAGCACGCTCGAAAGTGAAAGCAAGGCGTGCGTAAATCTCGCGGTCACCTCGCGCAGCTTGTTCATGTGAAAAAAAGGAGGGGGGGGGGGCGGAGGAAGCAGCGCGGACAAAACTTGCAGGATAAAGAAACTAAATACACCGATAAATATGGCCAATTTTAGGGAGCAGCTCTCATAGCGATGAAGGCTGTTATTTCCACCCAGACACCTGCTTAGGATGCATTGAGATCGCCTACTGGTGTCGCACCAAGATACAGGACTTCTAATAATGTAACCTGTACGATTTAAACGGAGATGCAAGGAGCTGTAGCTGTGGGGTTTATTTAAAAGGATGCTCATTTTTTATTTATTTTTTGCCTAACATCTTCGTATCTGCCATTTCATAGCGCGAAATACATGCTGACTGTATTTCGGATACTCGTTTGACCACTAGCCTTACTGGACGTTTCAACGGGAAAGGTTTTCTGCATAATTAATATCTGCAGTGTCTCCAGTGTAATACAGTCAAGCACATGCGACGTTTGTGATTTTCTGGAGAGATCTAAGCGCTTTGACGGCTTTTTATTAATTTTATTTACGTATGCGCAAAAAAGCACTGATAACAGGAGCTGCGGAGTTACGCTCAGAGAATTATGCATCGCATGATGTCTGCTCATTTCTTCCAGATGTGATGGCTCTTGTTGCGAAGAATTAGAACTTCTCGAATGTGTCATCTCCACTTTTGTGACGAAGAATACATTCATCGTTCAAGATGGGTACGTAAACTTGTCAAGAGGGTAAGTCGCATGCTTGCGACAACGGGGAATTGTGATATCTTAGAGCGCCACCCAGGTGTAAGGGGGGCCAGTCTGTTTCACAGGAGGCCTGTTAGTGGCTCAAACCACGAGATCTCGGTGGCCGATTATGCCGCATCGCGAACAGCTAGAGGCATGCGCAAAAGACGGCGTGAGCGCGCGGGCTTTTCGTGACAGGGAACGAGCAAGATCGCGCCAGCATGTGCTGCTGGCGTGCACTTGCGGGAACTGGCGGTGTGTGTCGGGTCCTTCCTATTTGACGTGACTGTGACTACCGTCTCACGGTAGCGACGAAGATGCGTGGGATATGAGGTTGTGCTTGGGCCTTCTCCACTTGATATAGGACCTCTTGACGAAGCGCGGTGGACAGAAGGGTGGGAGAAGTGGAGGCCGACAGCAGAGGGCATGGCGCTAAATGCTCAATTTGTGGAGAGAGAGAAAGAAAAACCATTTATTTAAACGACCTGTGCCTGGGTTCGCGGCCTTGTCGGAGGAGGAGTTGAGGTTCTTCCTCCAAGACGGTGAGGAGGTCAATTGTCTCGTGAAGAGGCCGTTTTGTTTCGAGAAAATGGGCGGTGTTGGGCAGTTGCAGAATGTGCGGACAAGCGTGGGCATGGAGCCGCACGCTTAGCAGTGGGGTGTATTGGGCACCTGTTGTGTTTTGTGTAAGGTGAAGTCATGGGGTAGCGAGCGCGTTTGGGCTTGTCTGAGCAGTGCTTCGTGCTTTCGAGGAAGGAAGTCGGGTGACCTAAGAAGTTCTCGTCTGGCTGTGCGCAATGCTTTGAGCTGGTGACAAGTGCAGAAGACAGCTGTGGTAGGTGTTGTATAGCGGGGATTGGTCGCTACCCACATTGTAGGATGGGAAGCGAGTAATGTCAGTGCTTAGGAATGAACAGGCTGCGTAGAGTATATGTGGTGTCAAATTAAATGGAAGGCAGTATTAACGAAAAAAAATTAATATCATTGTCCTCCTTTCATGCATACTGAATAGATAAATGAGCCTAATTGTGATTGTTTGAGTGCGCCAATAAATATCGGCCATTACGTTCAAGATTTAAAGATTTCTTTTTCGGCGGAGTCGCCTTTGATTTACTTTCGACGCGTGTGCACTCTCTCTCAGATGCGATTAGAAAGCCGGCTGTAACAGACCCTGGTGCCGCATAGGCATGACGTTTCTGGTGCTTCCAGCGATCGCTGAAATCCGCATTACGCTGATCTATACATGGCATCAATGTGTTAACAGGCTTTTTCTGATTCAAGGACTAACTTGGAAGAGACTGTATTTTTCTTTAAGCATCTTAGCTGTTGGCGGCTTAAATGATATAATTTTAGTTTCGCATGTAAGAAGCGTCAAACAAGGGACGAGAGGACGACACAAGCGCTTCTTCTCCCTAAACCTTTGGGCTCTGTTCGTCAGTTTTTATTTGAGAAATATGCATCTCCAATGGGCCCAGCCGACAGCTGCTGTAGACCTTCTGTGGAAGGTGGTGAGTCATTTTGACACATTAGATTAGTAAACTCGGAAGTGTGGACATATGCAATGCATGACAAATGTGAGCATTTCTTCTGAGCTTCTTCTGAACGCTAGCTAGGGAGCCCTAGGCGAATAAGTTTCCGAGTACGTGCAGCCTCATATAGTGACGTCAACGCACTCAAGACTTTCCTTGAAATGTTATTTCGCGTCGGCATAATATTTTTTGGACCGGTGAGTGAATGGTTCGCACTTGAACAAAGCAAGATAAGAAATGAAGCAATGACGTAACAAACACGAGCTTGCCGGTGTAGAGTGTTGTATAGCGCCAAAGCGAAGCTGTCTCACGCTGTTTTTTCTTGGCGTGTTTTGTAGCGATAGCTACATTACGGTAGCATTTCGAGCCTTCAGCGTGGCGGTGGCACGTGACCGTGGCGGTGCCGCCACAGTCACGTGGCTGGTCACGTGGTTGTAACGTGGTGCGGAGCAGCTGCCGGCGGCGCGGCGCCGTGGCTGGTAACGTGGTTCGTCACGTGGTTGGTCACGTGGTTCGAAGCAGCTGCTGCTGCCGGCGGCGCGGCGCGCCTGCGAAACCGAGCTGCAACAACTTTGCGCATGCGCCGTGTCAAGTGGGATGAAGATGAAGGAGGTACGCCCAGCGAAACAGAGCGTCGAAAGACCAACTTTTCAGTTCGACTGAGCAAGTTCCACTCCGCCAGCTGTAGCTATCGCATCACTCCAGGTTTATCCAGAGCTAAACCACCGCCAATTTTTCTTGCATTATTATTTTTACCCGCGCTTTCTATGCAGAGGCGCGATTATCCGTATTTAAATTATACGTGCAGCTCCGTGCCTTTGACTGTTCGCAGTTTGTACCGCTCAACACTGCTCTCTCTTGTCCCACGAGGTTTTCATCTCGAGAGTGACTCTAGATCGCCTGCCGTCGTGAAGCCTTCTTCGGGAAAGACCTGATGGTGACAGGCAGCGGAGGCACAGCTTTGCCGTGTCCATCCACTTACGCAGCTTCGCGCAGTGCGAGAGAGAGAGAGAGAAAGAGAGAATAAACATTTAATTGTAAAAAGAATGTTGATGGGGTCCTCAGTCCAAGACTCCAGTATCTTCCGCCGACGCTTGGGCGGTGGCGACTAGTGCCCTCTGGTCTTCCAGGGTGTCGCTGGCCAGCGCCACCTCCCACTGCTCCAGCGCCGCGAAAAGCCTGGCCATTCGGAGGAGGGGAGCGCGTAAATCGGTGCAGGCGACATGGCCGTGAGAGCATCTTTCGTTTCCCCGTACGACCCTAGCGTCTGAGTAGAGTACGCCAGTAGATGCCGCTAGTGTCACTTGGAACGGGGTGCAGTTCTTCTTCTTTTTTGTTTGTATGCGGTGCGAACTCAAAAAGGGAGGAAAAGCTAGAAACCTGGGCCTACTAGTGAACAAATGCGTAGGACAGTCGGTGGACCATTATCGTATAATGACGCGTCCCATTCTGACAAAAAAATGAACAAACAAACAAAGTGAAAAGCATCTCTGGAGCACTCAAGAGTCGCTCTTCTTAGACGGTGCAGTCTCTTCAGGTCCACGGCTTTCTGCGTTCTCTCGGCATGATTAGCGTTCTGTGGAGCACGGGGACGTGCCAGACGTAGCAAAGGTAGTGCACACAATTACGGGCCAGTCACGCTTAGCGCTACTCAGTTCTTTTCAACGTGCATTGTGCTTTCTCATAAGAGGATATAGGCCTGTGGTGGCGTTCTACCTTAAGCAGCTATCCTGGCGAAATACGGGCCACCAAGAATGGAGGACGACTGCAACAAGCACAGGAATGCGACAGGGAAAGTTTTGGACCTCCTTCAAGAGTAGACCTAAAGAGGGGAAATAGTTACATACAGATTGAACGCATGCGTTTTAAAGCATACAAACCGGCTGCATCGAACCACGAACTCAACTGTGCGTTGTTCACTGAATACTTAGCGGGAAACCAGTGCCTAACCAGACGATGAGTCCCAGGAACGTTCTCTTAATATAGTTTCTCTTTATAACGAAATATTGCGCTCACTTCATAGCAAACGTTGCCGTTCGTTTCCGGCCCGACAGTACCAATCATGCTGGTTAAGGTCATACTAAAAGATTCAAGGTGCCATTTGAATTTCATGTCTACGGGGAGGAGCCAAGTTTAAGTGCAACTTCCGCATCAGCAAGCCTGCCGGCTGCCGCTCCCTAAGCACGGGAACGATTCCGATAGCAGAACAATGTGGGGCTGAGCGCGTGCGTTCCTGCGCTGAAATCAACAGCGCGCCTGTTTACTTTCGATGATCGCGCATGCTATCGTGCATGTCGTTAAAGCTGCAGCGCCACACTAGGAGTGCAATACTTTCGAGCAGGAGTGTGCGCACTAAGTTTTCCGAGTGATTCGTGCTCTGTGTTTGGCCAAGGTTTAGAAGCTTGATCGCCATTAGTCCGCTTGAAGAGCAGCGAGCCAGGGTAGACTGGATTACCGCTCACGCATCCTTCCATGCCGACCGTGGCGGAAAGAAAAGAAGCGAGCTAAAATTGAATCGTTCGGGCCCTGTATCGATTACCGGGCATTTGAGGGGTGGCGCGCCGGAGCGACTGGTAGCGCGTGCACCCTGGCGTGTTCAAGCGCTGCGAGGTGGAATTGACGAAGCGTGTGCTGCTGCCTTTCGGTATTGCGAACGGCCGGACCGGGGAGTGAAAGAAGAAGGAGCAAAAAAAGAAAGCTGCGATTCATAATTAATGCGCCAAGAACGTGAGGATAGATCGAAGCGGGCAAGCAGAAAGGTTGTTTATGTAGGCAGCGGTGCAACTTTTGTTCTTGATTAGTTTATGAGCTTCATTTGCTGCTTTCTTGTTTTTTGAAACAGCGCGCTTCAAGGTCGACAACTTTTCCCTCTCGGGAAAGAACGCTGGGAGCAAAATTATGGGATTTCAGTATTCCACGTAGTCTGCCTGGTTCGCATAAATGATTCACTCGGGCTGCTGTCGATCGATCGAGATAAATGTTTTTCTTCTAATTACTTTCATTTCTGCAAAGACAGCTTAATCTATGCTGCTTAACTGGGGTCACATTTTCAGCCTGTTGCAGATGCTGGTGTCTGCGCGGCTAATTCATTTTTGGGAACTATCTAAAGTGCCATGTAGAAACGGCAAAGAATGACTTCACAGCAATTCTGATTCTTAGTAATAAGCCAATGTTTCTTTTTTTTTTCAAAGGACACTCACTAGAAGAGTTGAAAAACCGGTAGAAAGCAGCAGTCATTAGCAGATTCAATGCCTGCGTTCGTTTGACTTTCACTCTAATTCATTTGAAATGAGGACTTGCTCATTCGATTAACCCGTCACCATTTCACATGAATCTGCGCGAAGCATAACTAAGCCTGAATGATGAAGTGGCCTTAGCACTGCGAATCGACCACTGAATATAATGTAGGAAGTGACGCCAAAGGCCGTACATCTGGTACTTCAGCTGCATGTAAACACGTGCCGTGAAAGGGAACGAACGCGGCACCGTTAGCCCTGACGACCAATGCGGTGGCTGCCCAGTGTGTTGGCGAAAATGTCGCCCTCTTTGGTTGTGCCCACGAAGTCGTCGTTCGGGCGAGGCGATAACTATAAAGTTGTGCGGCATATCGCTGGCTGAAACAAGTTATATCAGCTGTGGAGTGTTTGCTGCAGCACAGAGCGCCAGCGCTGTGCTGTTAGCTGGTCAATAGTTGTCTAATTGGCCTGCTGCCGTAAACAACTATATCAGACAGGGCTGGTCCCGCTGCTGGTAAAGCAACTGCCTAAGTAACAGCTAACATTTTTTTAAAATAAAATGTTCAGGTGCAAAATATCCTGCAAAGAAATCAGTGTAGGCACAAATATGCCCTGATGAATGGGAGAAAATGAATAGGGCTGACAGTGAAATTTAAAATGGAAACATCATCGCCTAAAATATTTCGCTTTGCTGAATGCACTGAAAGAAGCGCATTACATGTCAAACTTCTGAGTGGGCAGCAAGAAATATGTATCTAGCTTGCTTTTACGGACTCGCCACTTGTGCATTGCTGGTCGAGTGATTCTTTGTGGTGTGCATATCATTTGGATTCACTCTGCGTTCAGTGATTAGAACAGCCAGCATTTTAACTTTAATACAATTACCCATGAGACATGGGAAGGAACATCGAAAAAGCTCCTTGGAGCAGGTTCACGTACATATCACTTCCGCCAAAGCTTCGCATATTGTTACACGAGACACGAAGTGCACTCCGACCAAGCACGGTAACCAAATCAGTCTCCGACTTATTATGCGAGAACATTTCTACCGATCCATATTTCTGTTGGTACACTCCTGTCGTACTTCGTCGTCTTTTCCGCACCTCAAGACCAGTAGGAATATGTGGAGTAATTAAAAACGGATTTTGCGGAGAGTGCAAAAATAAATGTGAAAAAGGAGACAGACAGCCGCATTAACCGTGTTCGGAGAGTATCTGGCGCTAATATGGGTACATGTCTGTAGCAGTCCGTCGTGACACTAAACAGACCAGCCCGCAGAGCGCCTTCCTCACACTTCCTTGATGGTCAGAGCTGCACTCATCGCAGACAGGGTTGAAAACCGCTGCCAAAGAAAAAAAAAAGAGGAGACTCGCTCTTTTTTTTGCTGTGAACCAGCCGTACAACGGACCAGCGCGTAACAGAGTTTTTCAGTTTTGCGCGGTACACTGGGCCTTACTCATTTATACGAAAAATAACGGCCCCTGCGTCAGCCAGATTTGTCTGATGCGCTTCAGTCGCTGATTTCTCCGCAGTTTTCATCCCAACACAGCTTGTACAGCGTACATTTTCTGGTGTGTATGCGAAAGTAGGAGTAATTCAGCAGCCTCCACGGCGAGGCCAAGTGACCCACTGTCGACGCAGAGTAAGGTGCAGTGAGGTCACTGCCAAAAGCGTCAGTGGTACTTCTTGGTTGGGGTTACCAACATGGCATACCCAACAATTCTGGACAAAAACAATTTTGAACGGGAAAGAGTTTATGAACACAGCTCTTTTCATATAATGTAGAATTTCACTAATACAATAAGTATGTCCTCAGGCTTAAATTTTTTTTCTATTAACGTTTTTGTGGTCGTCAAAAGCGTTCACCATTGGTTTTCTACGGCAGTTTAAACTGCTGCATGCGAGTGATGGAAAAACTTTAAAAGAATGATTTTGCTACAAATCTGAAGAATGCAACATTACCTTCAATATTCCTATAACAGTAGCTGACAGTTTTCTAATATTAAAAATTTTTGTCCAAGAATGTTGGACATGAGCGCTTCATTGTTTGTTACAGTTATTGTCATATACTTGTTGCCTGAGCAATATTTTTTCAAAGACGTGTCAACGTGCTTCTTAGCGAATTACTTTTTGGCCTCTACATTCTTTCTTGTTCATTTATCTTGCTTATTTTACAAAGTGTTACCGAATGGGGCGGACGTGAGGTGAAGATGTGTTTATCATGAACTTATTTTCCATTTTCATAGCGTGCCATACTCGTTTTAAGGCGTCTTTTTATTAACTCCTTACGCCGGTCAACATCTAGTTATTGTCTCATGCCGAAGAAAACCTGGTCTCTGACGAAAACTAAGATGATGATTATTATTATTACTGTTTGATTTTAAAGTCAAAATAACAGTGTGCCAAAGAACGACTTGACTAACGAGATTTTTGTCAGTACGCGCTCGGGTTAAACACCTATGTTTTCAGGCATTTCACCTCAAAGAAGCAGAGCGTCAGGCCGAACGAAAGATGTACAGTCTATCTCAAAAGTATACAGCCCAAGGGGCCTGCTTCTGAGCCCTGCAGCGCGGCTTCTCTTGCATACTCAGGGACTCCAATCTCACGAAGGCGAGAGGAACTTAAGTCATCGACCCTCCCACGCTTAGGACTTAAGAGCCCCACTACACATCTTGGAGGCAAACGCGTTGGGCTCTATAATTTTGACAAAAACTATACCTATCCGGAAGGCTCTGGTTACTAGACAGCAGTGCGAATCTCAAAAAAGAAGCAGCGGTTGTTGTCAGAAGAGGCCATTTAGTTGCCGGTTATCTCATGCAGATACTCGCAAAGAACCGCGAGAAATTTTCTTCTAGTCTATTCAATACTTGAGTTTCTAGGTGCTGACATATGCTCAGGACAATTCTCCGCAGCAGTTCCTATCTTTTTTGCGTCCTTGATTCCCCTGCCGTTAAGGTTACAGTGGAAGGCTTCAAGAGGCGGATCGGCTTGAGTAGCAAGTCGTCCTTTTTTGTTTTTCTTTGATCTGAGAATGAATACGCTTTGTCTGCATTTTTATTCTGAAATAAATATTGCGAGAAGTAATATTCGCTAATTCATTATAATGGACTTGTGCACTGAATCAGAAATGCATGATTTTTCTGAAGTACCATATTAATAAAAAAAAAACGGCAGCTGTCGCACGCATCTACTACTCGCCCAACTTGACCAATGTATGCTGTCGATAACACCGGGCAGGAATAGCCTAGTCGAGCGAATGATGCACGAGATATTAAAGTGGCGTACACATCCTTTTCTAAAGACATCTTTTTCATGTGTTATATATGACGGAACAGACTGCTCAAATAACTTCTCACCGCTTCTTTTTTCGTCAACGTAAATACTACAACCTCTCCAGGCGATTTGTTCTTGATTCCTTTCTTTACGCATGTAAGGTTTAATAGTTCCTGCTGTTGTTGCGCAAGCCACGCAGAGTAATGCCACCTGTGTCGTATCTGAAAGGGGTTGACCAAGCGTGAGAAAAATATCCTAACCGCGAAATGTATCAGAGGAGAGACATGCCACCAACTGCAGCCGTAAAGGGCGGGTAGCTAAGTTTGTTGCCCTGGTGTTCATCAAGAGAAAATGATAACGGAGACACGCTACGGTACACTGACGCAAGAGTTTGTTTCCACGCGAAGCGTGGAACCGTGGCTGTGACGCCGCACTGACCTGTGAGTCCTCGCATCATGCACTCCCACGATCATTTACTTATGCGTCATGTGGTGACATAAGTTACCAAATAAGGGGAGCGCTGATACTCCCACTACATCCAAGCTAAGCCGTAGCAACTATGTTAGAGTGTGAACGTAGTATTCATGTGCCTTTTAATGGATAAACTAAGGCTTCAGCCTGAAGTTCTAGTCATTCTAGAATAACGTTTTGCATTTTCATTCAAAGAGATCAGCGTAACACAGCGTTAAGCATTAATTGACAGCTAAGCGTTGAAGTATATGTGTTGAGTTACATTCGATTATCAAGGAAAAACGCGTTACGATATCTTCATATTTGTTTAATGAGAAATGAACGCCAACCAAGTTCTTGTAAGAAAACACGACGTTTCGTAACCTACTCGATTCTTCAGCCAGGTTGACTGCGGGCGACTTTCACCTTGGATTTTTAAGCCCACGAATAGTCAACCGCCGGGTCACAGAACTTAACCCACTTAAATATCTATTCCCAACCAGACAGACCTCTGTCGAATGCTTCCTTGTGAATCTCATCCTGAATCTCATCAGTTCAGGCTATGATCTCATTATGACAGTGCCGCAGGACCATGAAACTGGATGTTCTCATTCTTTATCAGGATGTCGTGCAGTACAAACTGCATATTCGGCGGCTTGCTTGCATTTTGACACTGCTTAGCATCAGCGTTATCGTTGTCGATGAGAACGCCGCTTCCAACATTCGGTTTATCTTAGCCTTCAAGGGGGCTTTTTGGCAGCATTAGCCTTTGTGCGGCAAAGTACTCTTTACAGGTTCGACATTAAAAAAAAAAAAACGTCTACTTGCGGAATAAGTGCGTACAGTGAAAAGCTGTGGGGCCATTGCGCAATGGTCGCAGAAGTGATCGTAGCGTTCGTAAAGAGTCTGAACTTTTCCCCCCTCCTACCACGTCAGAGCGCCAACTGCAACGAAAACTGGACGAGGTCGTGGTGCATGGCATTCCATTTCTGGGATTGTGCATATTGGGGCTTCCGAAAAGTGTATTCAAACTGTAAATTGCCCGTGAAGAAGCTTAGCACCTAAAATTGTAATACTAAAGCAAATAAATACAGCAAATGTCAAAACGTATAGAAAACATGGGAGATAAAGCAGGCTGGATACCAAACAAGCGACCCTTGCAAGTCATATACCGCCTCCCCGACGGATTTAGTTGGGTTCAACATGCGAAGTACTATGTAGCCACGTCGCTGCCGCTTGTGGCGCTGCTGCCGACCGCTGAACTGACCAGGGCTTGTAGGGTTGTAGCAGAAGTGTTTATGTATACGGGGGTGAGCTTTACAGGGATTTGTCGGCAATTATTGCGAGTCACTTTATTGAACGAAGGTGAATTGAATGAATTTGAAGAAAAGTGGGCTCCGATTGGCTACCTTGCATTTACAAATAAAGAAAGAGGGACAAAAAGTTGAAGCTTGTTGCGAAATATCACCAACGTTCAGGACTAGGCTGTTTCAGCTGGTTCAAGGTGCGCGGCAGTATTCATGCGTTTTAGTAGATGTCTGCTCTCGTTAACTGCACGTGAACTTGCGAGAGGCGCCAAATGGTTAGTATGTAGTCGAGAACAGGTATACAAATGAAAACAGAGCCCTCTAATGTTTTACCTTCGTTTGAGTTAGCGATAATGTTGTTACAGTCTTCGCCGGGTGAGAGTGGCTACCCTCTGCGTTGCAATTAGCTAAGGGCACATGCATCACGTCACTACGCAGGGCATCTGGAGAGAGGTCGCTTGTCGGCCAGTGAGGGTAACTTTATTGTTAGTTTGCATACGCACAATAGAACACACGATTACGATAAGCCTGTGGCGATTGAATTTGTGCCGGAAAAAGCTATCTTAAGAGTTTTGGTTCTAAAAACTGCCGAGAATCGGCTTTGAAACCGCCGTAGCTCCACAGCTCATCTTTTAAAAAAAATGTCTGTCTTGTTTAACTATCCGCTCTTGGGCGATCACAAAGGTTGAGCTGTACTAGGAGCGCGTGTGGAGCCTAGTAGATCACGAGGAAGAGGGGTGATGGCCGAGTGAGAAGGAAGCCAGTAGTTTCCGGGGTACCCTTTATGCTCATGGAGAAAAAGGAAACGCTGATAAACCCACCCCGGACGCCCTACTTTAGTGCGGGCCACTGGGGGATTTTTTGCAGCCCTCGATGCCGTAAAACGTGCCTTCCACATACCGTCGACGTCCTTGCGTTGTAAAGGTGGTCACCAACGACCTAAGAAAGCCACTTTGTACTAGTCTCTTCCGTATCACTCACGGCGGCCTTATTGCAAAGGTTCTCTGGGCAAGCCAGCGCTGCCCTTGTTTTCGGGTCTCGCAGTTTCCCTCATGTGAGTGGTGAAAAGCTTTCTAGGTGAATGGCTGCGTGTGTGTGTGTGTGTGTTTGAGGGGGGAGGAGGAGAAATTATGTATTGTAGAGTGCACATTGATTGTCAGCACGTGTTTTTAAAGTTATGAAGAGACCCCCCCCCCTCGTTTGCACACCCGTAATTATTAGCGCACTGACATGGAGGTGTCTATATCATCCTTGTGATTTTACTCTCAAGGAAGCGCGCATAGGAGATACTTGTGAAGGGCCAAGAAAATATTACCCATCGGGTCTCACGTCCTTTCGCATTATCAGCAAAAATATCAAAACACTTGCGCTTCATTCAACATCAGCTGACTTCGTGGCGGGTGAAAGTCGTTTTGACTTAATTTAAGACAGCAGTGCCGCCTAAGTACGCATAATTATAACACGAAAAGAAAAGTTCGGTGACGTTAACACAGCGCATGACTCCCTGATGCTACTTTAATCAAGCTTGGATCACAAATAATAAGCGCTACAAACAACACAAGAAAGGAAATAACATGAGCGCATTCTCGCAACTAATTTTTTGTCGAAAGTCAGAACTAATGCGAATAAAAAATTATTTGCCAGCTGAAGTCATCTTTTTTGCTGTGTTGTCTGCAACACCAGCAATTCTGTGCACGTGCGCAAACTCCCTTAGCAACCTGCCATCATAAGCTTAAAATTAGTTGAGCAGTTAGAAATGATGGATGAGAGAAATTTTGTATCCTGTTTAATTACTATGTGCCAGACCCTTGAAAGAAGACAAAAATACATCTTGTGCCCATCCTTGCATCAGTTGCTTTTTTCATACGATGGGGATCGAAAAGTAGTAATTTCTGGGCTGTCTCAGTCTATATGCTGATTAAATGACGACATATTTATATTTATGGGCACGGTGATAATTTGTTGTCCTGCATGCCTGCCTTTATTTTCCAGTTTAAACTCTGATCTGTTAATTGAGGACTGATATCAAGCGACCGTTAAACTTCATTGTCTTTTCTAGCACCAGAACGTGGCTGCGTCGTTGAAAACTACCGTATACATTCGACTAAGGGCCGCGATCATGTATCGGCCGCTCCCCTAAATTCAAAAGACAATAATTTGAAAGAAAAAAAAGATATCTGTAACGAGCAACTGCCTTTCACGTGTGTATATATTTCTTTGCGCAGCCCGCATCCGAGCAAGCTGCGAGATGACGACAGCTGGTTGATGGTGTCATTATTACCCCCTTCCTGCATGCACATTTTGGCAGCTGTGTGCCAGTTAAAGCAGTATTCAGACGCCCGTACTCGGAATGAATGACAACAGTCGACCACGAAGTGGACACGGCTGGATGGCTTTGAAGAGCATCACTGCAGCTCCTTTACTAGTGAATTTCGAATTCATGGCGTGTGGTTTTCAAAAAGTTTTTAAGTTATAGAACTTCCGAATGCAATGACTGGAACCGAATTTGACTGCACGAGATAGAAGAGCTTAGCTTTAACAGCAGAAACAGCGATAGCGATGAAGAACTTTACAGGTATCTGAAACTAGGTTCTAGATAAAGCGTCAGACTTTCTGGTGCAATAAAGTAGTTTCCCCGGAGTATAGTTGCAAAGCTGAGCTGATAATTGCGGCTTTCATGCAAGGCAGGCGCCACACCAAAATCGCGATGAAAAAGGTGTGACTCTTAGCCAGATGTATGCGGTGTATTAAAAAAATTCTTGCCACCGCACGACATCAGAAATCTACGCATGACTAATTTCAAGCTGTGAAGTCGCTACATTCTTCCTGAGAATTTTTTAAAGAAGGTTTTGGCTGTTTATTAGACGGTGGCAGTCCCGCACTTTTTGAAACGAAAGTTGATTTTATTTTTTTTTCTGTATGGAGCAACTACGGTCATATCGGTGTAAAATATACGCCACTCGTGCTTGCTTAGAACGGCTCTACGAGCTATCGAAGAGTGCAAGAGAGATATAAGGGAATGCAGGCCGGTCGGCTGCCCTGCACTACGGGAAAGAGAAGAGGGCATGTAAAAAAAGGAAGAGGAATGCGAGAGATGGCGTACGCTGCTGACACTTCAAGAAACTCACGAAGAGACGCCTATGTGTTGATAGGGAATACTTATGTCGTATTAAGACGAACATTTCCAGGACGCGTTAATGCCTTTTCCTCTGCCTAATTTGTTAGTTGCTTGTTCTAGCTTATGCTCTTGCCGCGCAATAACTCGTCTCAATTGTTGTGTTTTGTCTTCACTTGTGGGTACTGCGAATGACGTAAATTTCCAGGGAGCCGGTAAGTATCTTCTGTGCCAGTTATTTAGTTTTTTTACTGTTTCTTCTGTTTTGACAGTCGAGTTTGACACGCGTACCACTTCAACAGTCCTTACGCTGTGGCTGCTCATCATGAGAGAAATGAAAATTTAGCTTTTGGTAGTAAACTAAACCTTGTTTGCAGGGGTCTAAAGAAGTAGGCTGCCTTAACGTTAACGTTAAGACGTTTCGGCGGGCTGAAGACGTTAAATCGTTTTTACGAAGCATCATAAAGTGAGCAGCGCAGTCTGACACGCACGCAAGCACGCACGCGCGCACGCACACACGCAGATCATGAAGACTGAGGACGTACAGTGTTCGATCTAGCACGTAATAGCACGTAATAGCGTAAAAGCACGTAATAGCAGGCTTTCTTGTGCTCTTCTAAAACACTAAGTGGCAAATACTGCTGTCCACCGCCCCGAATGTGTCATAAGGGAAGATTTACTGATGAGATCAAATAAAAAAAACAAATTCGAGCTTTTTAAAGTGAAATTAAAGGCAAATTAAGCGAGGCTTTAACCTAATACTTTACAGTTTTGTCTTGTGTCATACTGCCTGCTTTTTTTTTTTACGTTGCCGTCACAAGAGGCTCTGCTAATGATTCAGTCGCCTTGGTTCTTCCTTCTGCATACAGCTGGTACTACTAAGGTGTAAAAAAAGAAAGTTAAAGAAAAATTATGAACAATCTCACGTGGTTAGGCCGAATGCGAATTAGGTGCGCTATAACTTCGGTTTCGGTTCGGTGCTCGGTTTTCTAGGCGAAGCAGACTTCTAAAATATCGGAAAAATCGGTGGGTGAAATCGGTGAGGAGGGCCTTAGTGGGAGCGCAATAAAACTGGAGAGGGCACTTAAGCTCCCCCTTAAGGGTGTGACGCGATAGCGTAATTTGTTAATTCCCATATGTGCAGAAGGCCATACTCCACTTAACACTAATAGATCCCGGGGATTCCTCACACCCCTCGTGGCGCAGTGGTGCAGCTGTCACGCGATGCGCCACGGACCTGTGATGGCA
The DNA here is from genome assembly GCF_052857255.1 of Amblyomma americanum. Taxonomy (NCBI): domain Eukaryota; kingdom Metazoa; phylum Arthropoda; class Arachnida; order Ixodida; family Ixodidae; genus Amblyomma; species Amblyomma americanum. The sequence continues at coordinate 185,575,880 of NC_135497.1, forward strand.
GGTGGTGCAGTACCGGTGTGGCTTGAGCAAACCAGGTTGCTCTTCCCGAGCAACCCGCATCGCCAGTGAGACTGTAGTGAAGTTGGTGAGGGGGGGGGGGGCTCTTGGTGATAGCGCACTAAAAGTTATTTAACTTGATTTGACAGTGGCTCCCCGCACGAAAAGATAAGAGTGATGACACGTGCAACATGCGGCATCCGTGTAGCGAAATAGTATATGTCGAGCAAAGAGTTTTGTCAATTCGAAGCAAGAAACAGTAGGAAAATATAGATACATATCGATACCAAGAGAGGGAAGAAAAGAGAGAGAGAGAGCTAAAGGGGGGAGCGCCGCACGTACGCACTAAGTCCTTAACCCTGGCGTTCGCACTCGCGAGTCACAGCGGTCGTTGGACGAGGCGAAGCGGAGCACAGCCCGTCTGCTTCGGCCGCCGCGTACTCCGCGCGGTGTCTCAATGAGGGCAGGTGGCGGCTGGGCGCTCCGCGGGCCCACTAGAGTCGCGGGAGTCCCGCGGGTGCCTGACTAATGCGGGCCGTCCGGAGCAGGTGAGCCCCGCACCGGGACGGCCCGGCGGGTGCAGCAGCGGCCGCAGACGGGCGCCGCAATCGATGCCCCATCGACCGCCATCGACCGGCGGCTGATCTGCGCGCGCCACGCACCTCCAAGTGGGTCTTTGACCAGCGCGCACCGGCAAGCTCTGCACCACGTGCATCACGCGCTTCCCCCACCCGCCTTCTTTCGTTGTACTCGTGCCTCCGCCGGGATCTACGCACAGGTTTCTCTCGCTGTCTGCGTCCGAAAGAAAGCCGCACCGGAGTGCATGCTTCACGCGCATCCCGCCTTGCAGCGCGACGACCAGTCTTGTTTTCGTTCTCTCCAGGCGACCTTTTCTCCGAGTCTATTTCCGGGTCAGGGCAGCGAGAGAAGCGCAGTCGTCGTCTCTCCGGGTGACAGCTAGAAAGCAGCGCTAGAAGTAGCAAGACCGCATCTCGCGACAGACTTTCCTCGAGACGCGCCCTGTGCTCCTACATTTCAAGTGGGCCGACACCCCGACCCTTTCATTTCAACCGCTGGCTCGCAACATCTCACACTTCCTCCTCTTTTTCTTGGCCTGTCTTGCCCACGGTAAAGGTCAGATAAGCCGCAACTCACAGGCGACCTGCGTCGCCCGCTCGCTGTCACCCTCTACTTTTCATATACAGCCTACTTCTTTTCCCCTTTTATTTCAGTTCACGGGAACAGTGAACACATGCACGAGCTGAGCTGTCGCGAGTTCTCTCCCGGAGCGCTCGTCAAGCGCTCTTCTTCACGCCCCGCGCGCTCTGACTGCCCTCGAGCAAAGCTTTGCATTTCAACGGCGTGCGTGGCTGAGGCGCCCATCCGTATTCGCTGCCGCTACCGCTCTTGGTCCCGGCGACGGCAGCATTCACAGAAGGCCGCCGAGCTGTATTAAGCAGAAAATATGGGAATGGAAACCACGAAGAAGCCTGAAGAAAAGAAGAATGCATTGCTTATACTAGCATGACGGGGAATAAAGTTAGAAAGGCAAGTTGTTCTTGCATTTCTTGGGAATACGAGTGACGCATAAAATAATATGGGGAGCGCTGCATCCCCGTATATGAAAACTTACGATTTCTTGCCCTTTGTTTTTGAATGGCGGCGAACCAAACTGTAGCGAGCTGCATTACGTAAATGTTCGCTGAAAGGAGTATGCACTCCGTGACTTGTTAAGCATAACTTCTGTGCGTTGCCTTGAATCCCCCCCCCCCCCTCCAAAAAAAAAAGGGGGTCTGCATTTATTGCGAGCTGCCTCGGTGGCTCAGTGGTATATATATGGCGCTCGGCCGCTGACCCGAAAGACGCGGGTTCCATCCCAGTCGCGGCGGCCGAATTTCAGTGGAGGCGAAATTCTAGAGGCCCATGTACTATGCGATGTCAGTGCATGTTAAAAGAAGCCCAGGTGGTCGAAATTTTCGGAGCCTTTCACTACGACGTCCTTCATAGTCGGAGTCGCGTTAGGACGTTAATACCTTGTAAAAAGAGCCATTTATTGCGGAGTAATAGAAGGTGTTTCACCCTGACGGTTTGAAATGTCGTTACACTGTTATCCGTTAACGCAAGGCAATTGGTGCAACCGCGTATTACGTGAAAATGACGCTGGCAGCGAATGTTTGCTGTCACTAATATTGGAGGCTGTCGGACACCCTGACGCACCTTCTAGTGGCGTCATCAATCAGGCACTCAGCGCTAAAGAAGCTTTCAAGAATGTGGCGGTGAAAACAGCGTTGCATTCTCATTCTGCGCAGTGTAGAAAGAAGGAACGTGTTGCCATAACCTTCATCTCCACGTTCGTCAAAGAGCTCGTTTGTAATCATTTGCGATCCGCCCGTTTTGTACAATGAAGCGATCAGCAATGGGAACGGTAGATTGCCAAGTGCAAGACAGCACAACATCGAAATTCTCTTCGAACGTTCAAAGGCTCGGCGAAATCGCGCGATAGGGCAAAACGTTTAACGCAAACAGGAAATGTAATCTGAACAACAGTTTTAACCAACGCGAGAAGGAGAAGGGCGTATCGATGATTTCGCAGAGTTTTTTGTTCGTAATTTGAAATTAACTTGAATTTCAGCGTTCTGCTCCAACTGCCAACGTGCCCCCAGCGAAGCCACTAGCTACGTTGCAAGAACAATTAGGACGAAGCCGACAAAGTGCAGGACTAAAACGTCGAGCCACGTCAACCTCAAAGACTGAGGAGCGGCTAAGTGGTGCCATTTGGCGAATACCGCTGTACCACGTGCAAGTTACTGTGTTTCTCGTATTTTATTTCGTGTTTCGCACTGGCCCCATGGTTTGTCGACATTTCAGGCTTTTAAGAATGTATCTCTGTGGGTGCAATACAAGAAAACATGGTAAGCACTTCTCAAGCTGTGCGGTAGAAAATCCCGCCGCCGTCGGAAAAGGAAAACGAAATTGAGGAAAAGGCTGTTTAGCATTCCGCTGGGCAGTCTGTTTGCCCGCGGCAGAACGAACGTTCCCGAAAGGATGTCACGCATTCCGTGACGCGCAGGCAAAAGGCGCGGCGACGCAGCGCTTTGCGAAGAGGGTTGTTGCTCCAGCGTTGCGCAGTCGCCGGACCCGGCCGAGCCTCCGGTGAGCGCAGGGCGTGCCGCGGCGTTGGCGCCGGCGCTGCTCGAAAAGCTTCTCCTGCGCGTCCTTGAACTCCGACGATGCTGCAAGCGCGTTTTTCTCAAGCGCGCCAGAAGAAGCGACCGCAAAGAACGCTCGTTTTTTCTTATCTTCTTTTGAGCAACGTGTCTAGCATTTCATGTGCTCAGAAAAGGTGTCACAGCTTGGCTAATCGTTGCTACTCTCGATATGCGAAATCACCTATGCACAAGGGGTTGCAAGTCTCGTGCTCAAAGTTAGTTGAGGGCTTGACGCTGCTTTGGCAATAAATAATGACGTAGAAGAGTCCAGCTGCATTTTGCCAGAATTCTCCAGAAAAGGCTGACCCCTAGTCGACGGCACCAAACAGGCGCAAATTGAGCTTCCGGGTCAGAGCCCAGTGGGCAAGCGCTCTCGGATTTGTGCAGGGGATAATGAACGTGATTGATGCGCGCAATGCTGTTCGCGACAGTGAAATCGATTACTGATGCAGGCTGCGCAGCTAGATGGCTCAGATGAAGTGAATTCTTCAGAATGAAACGTAAACAAGCTGCGAGTTGTTTGCGTGCTTAATGAGGGCGGGCGCAAGTCTTGAAGTTCAGGCGCAGGAAACTGTTTTGAAACATCCCACGCCTCTTTAAACACAAAGGACCTGGAGAGACTCGGGCGCTCTAATTAGGGAACATTTAGAATGAAGTTCCCCCACCGGCACCATAATCTTCAGACTGTTACAACAGCCTCAGTCATTCAACACTGCCATGTAAAACGTAAAAAAACGAAAGCTTCGAGACTTCTCTCGTCTCCTCAAATGATTAACTCTAGAGATGCTAAGCAGCAAGTATATAGGGCAACTAAAATATCCCTTCCTTCTCCCTAACTCCAATTCTGCTTTTTCTCTTGAGATGCGTTTAAACGCTAGGACAAGCTCCGCATTGCAACTCTGTACCTTTTTTTTTTTCAAATCTTGTTTACGACATACGGCCTCGTTGTAATTAGTTTGTAAATAACTTCTGAATTTATAATGTGCATGCATTCATGTGCGAAAGAAAAAGCTTAAAACACGTTGCTTGCTTACGTGCTATCAAATCGCTAGCAGCTCATTGCAGTGTTTTGTACCCGAGCAAGACTACAACCTAAAGATATAAGGCATGATTATCGCTCAGAGTTTAGTGGGCAGTTTGTTTGGCTAATGGGGTTTGACGTTCCAAAGCGACTCAGGCTATGAGAGATGCCGTAGTGGGGGGCTCCGGAAATTTCGACAACCTGGGGTTCTTTAACGTGCACTCACATCGCACAGTACACTGGCCTCTAGCATTTTGCCTCCATCAAAATGTGGTGGCCGTCGGGATCGAACCTGCGTCCTTCGGGTCAGCAACCGAGCACCATAACTGCTGAGACACCGCGGTGGCCTGGGTTGTTGCTCTCGGGTTTTTTTTTTTCAAGCTCGGTAAAACGAAGACCGGAAGCGATGTATTGTGCGCAAGCGAAAAAACGCTAAAAGGCAGAAAGAAACGCATTGTGTCCCTACTTTGTCAAGAATCGTGATGCGATTTTTCAGAGACACGTGACAACAGTAGCGTTTAGAGTCCGCACCGTATCACTAAACTGCTTTTAGGAAAGAAAAAAGCGACGACAAAAATATATAGGATGTACTCACAGGAAGGACAGAGAGATCCTGGTCCCAAACATTGTGCTCGAGCTTGCTAGAAGTCGTCCTCATCATCATCGTCGTCCTAGCTACGTCCGCTGCAGGACAAATGCCTCTCCCACTGATCGCCAATCAACCATGTCCTGCGTGAGCTGCGGTCCCCATATCCCCGCAAACTTCCTGACCTCAAGAGCCAACCTGACTCTCTACCACCCCCTGCTAGGCTTGAGTTTGTCTTAGAGCCCACTCCGCTACCCGGGGGGAACTACGGTTTTCTGTTTCTACGAGTGCTGCAAATTAAAAATGTGTATGATCTTTCCCGCTTGCTTTCGAATAATAGGTGTGCAGGACATGGCGAGAATATCCTTGAAGATGAGGGTCAAGTAGCAAGCGGGCAGCCTGTCCGGATAAAAATAAGAATAGGAGAAAGTTTGGGGGGGAAGGAGCTCGAGCACTTTTTCATTCCTCGAAGAAGCCGACTCAAGAGTCCAGCTAGTTAGCACCCATTACTTTGGAAATAGTGAGATCACATCCGCGTTCCGCCGGACTGATAACGCGAATAAAAATATTGAAAGTTTAGTAGAAAGATGACTGACGCCAACCAGGTTAATTTTTGAAAAAAACACAACGTTTCGGGACCGGCTCGGTCCCTTCTTCAAGGTGTGACTACGGGCGAGTCGCAGCTTGGCTTTTTAAGGCCTTGTGTTGAATACCTCTGGGTAAATGGCCGCAAACCATGGATGTAAGACGAAGGAGGTGTCCCCAGGGAGCGATTAACATTCCTTCGTGTCTGTTGTATGTGCCACGACTCCAGCAGAAACCTCCTGCGCTGGTTAGCTTCGGTCTCCAGTAGAATAGTGCCGTCAAAGTCAATTCGGTGGTCACATTCATCGCAGTGTTCGGCCACCGCGCTGCGCTGACGGTTCAAGCGAGAGCTTAAAAAGCCAAGCTGCGCCTCACCCGTAGCCACACCTTGAAGAAAGAACCGAGCGAGTCCCGAAACGTCGTGTTTTTCAAAAATTAACCTGGTTGGCGTCAGTCATCTTTCTACTAAATTAATTTCCCAACCAGGCAGACTTCTGTCAAATGTTTTCTTTTGAGTCTATTGAAAGTTTATTTTACTATTTTTTTCGATAAGATTATCTTGAACAATAACAAAAACGCACTATGGTGATTTTATTTTTGTCTCGGCTTAATTAAGCTGCGCAGCGCTATTTTTCTGCCTACTAAGAACACCAGCCAGTATGTTGCCAGAGTAATGAACAAGATCTTTCTCTTAATAGAAATAAATCAAATGCTAAAAAAAGAAATAAAACAAATAAGAGTTTGTTTAAAGCTCAGAAGGGGTGAATCGCGTGGTGTTGCGCCGTTTGCTGGACGCTGCGAAGTTTGTGTTCACCCGAGCGAAGACAAGTCCTCTTGTCGAAACGTTGGCAAGCACCCTGAGGCTTTCCGTCCCTTGCTCACTTTGTGATTATCAAGGATCATCTGCCCAACCTCTGCCTACCATTGATGTATACGGCAAGATACGCTTAAGGTGGGTGCCATGGCGCATGTTTAGGTTTTTGTGTGTGAAGAGTTACAATCGTCAAGCAAGTTATAATGGAGCTACTCTTTATGTGTACATCACCTTTAGTCCAAAGGATTGAGCATGCATAGCTATCGTGTTTGATGAATTTAAAGCTGATCAAAAAAACATCTCACAGCAGGCGGAGCTCGGGCATGAGTCTCGTGGTAGCGGCCCTTCTTTAGAAAGGAAGCTCGAAGATTCTCGTGTCAGTTTATCGTTTAGAACTCTTAGAATAAGAGTGCACAAATAAATCTAAAGATCACATCCCCACCATGTCGGGAACTCTGCTCTGTTGTTTTTCGATTTCGGTTAAAATATGCTTATTTTTCATTTAAATTACGTTTTTATAGCCTTGCTTCTGCCACCCCAACTCTAGCAGCAAATTTGAAATTGCGTAATTATTTTTAGTTAATTTGTGTCCAGGTTGAATATCTTTATGAAAGAGGAGACGCTGAGTCCGAGCCTACGCTGGCTATTTTCTGAGACCAAATCCGCTACTGCCAGCTGACACGCGTGGTAGCTTGCACAACCTCTCCTGGGACAACTGTTGACGAGAGGCGCGGCGCCACGAACACGCATGCCTCCGTGCAATCACGGCATCGATTCCCAAAAGGCTCAGGCAAGACATTAACAGGGCCGCTGCAGAACGCTCTGCAAAGTCCGCTGGCACCGGCGTCGACCTCGGGAAAACACGCCACGATGAAATCCAGAGGCCCTCGTTCCCATATTCAGAGGCAAAGAAAGAAAGAATAAAATGATACACGCAAAGCGGTACTAACGTTTCCGCGATGAAGAACAGGACGCTCTCCATGGAGCGCTCAATGTTTGCTGAAGTTCAATATCTAGGCGGGAGCATTCGCCGGACTGACAGGCTCGCTGCAGTATTTGAAACGTGCCCAGAAGAAAATGACGCAAACCAAGCTGTTTTGTTCTGATGCTATATCTGGCGCGCTGCTTTTTCGCGCGATGTGAAATCCTCCGGTTCACGCGGGGCTTCTTTTCGGAACGGAGCGCTGATGAAACACGCCAGAAACAGCTGTTCTCTGCGCGGGGAAAGCGAAACATTGGCGTGCAATCCGTACAGGCGGGGACGGCGCAGTGAAGTTGCGCGGCTTTTGATTGAACGGGACTGAATGGCGCCGCTATCGAGACCCCGCAAAGTGGCTTGCCCGTACGGCAGCTGCTTTCGAATTATACAGTTCACTCGTAGCAACTGCCATTTAAAGTGCTGAAACCAACGCAAGCGAACAGAGCTGTGCACTGAGGTATTTTTCGATTTCAGAGCTCGGATGTGGAATTGTCTGTACATGTTAAGAAGCTTTGTTGTGCAGCAATTATGTCGAGGGCATCAAAGCGCAACGCAGCGACTTCGTGTGTGCCAAATATGGGAAGCCCGCCATTTCGAGCTAGGAACGGGGCGCGCTGATTAGCGCTAGGCTGTTCTTCAGGAGCACGTCGAGCAACTCACTCACTGTGAAGGTTCCAAGGCAGCGTGGCTTCGCACCATCCTTTTGGCGCCCGCGTTTGGCCATATACAGTTGTGTACATTGTAGTCAGATGTACTGGCCAACAGTGCAGACAAGCGTATACAACCAAGATTACGTGGTTACAATGCGAGAGCGAGAAGTCCACCCGAAGCGCGTGTGGCTGTGTTCATTCCGTGAAATTTTCTTGTCTTTGGCGCTTGGTCGAGAGTACTGGTTTGATCCTTCCCCTGTAACTGTCCCCGTTCACCCCGAGGAAAAAGTGGGGAATTGCAGCGCAGACACCTACAACGTACGCGGCACTGTACATCGGAAACGCGAATACGAATATATCAGCAACTCTGAGTGCATATTGTTTCATTACGGCGCACTACTGAGAAGCTAATAAAAGATATCTGGAAAGAATATTGACTTCTTTCCTTCCCTAACCCCTTGTTCATAAACAAATAACGACAGACCTATACTTCAAGATCGGCGTGAAGCTAACAAAAAGGATAAATCAAAACCACCACAGGACCGGTATGTGACAGCGCGACTAATTAAGTGAACCCGGACAGCATTAGAACGTAGGAAAGTTCTATAAGTCGGTTATTTCAGGTGTCAATGAAGAAATGAGTTCTCTTCCGTTCGGCGGTACGCTTGCTGAGCGCAGATATGTCGCCGTGAGTCGAACAGTGTGAAACGAAAAATCCCGAGTACTGGAGACAAGTCAAAAAGTTGCGCGGACATAAAAGCCAACAGGCTGGTGAAAGACGGCCAACGCGAAGAGCACGCAGGAAGGAGGGTAGGAGTGAAACGTAGGTCGAACTCAGAGAGGCGGAGTGGGAAGAAGAGGCAAAGCGTAGGGAACCGGAATCTGGAAATGGGAGACAGTGCCCCTGTCAGACACTAGCGCAATCAAGGCAGAAAAGATGGGCGCCGGTATTAAGAGAGGCGCAGACACAGAAAGCGGCGGCGGGGACTGCGCAGACAAAGGCGGCCTCGCGCGCACGAAGTGAGTGCCCGGGTGAAGAGAGAGACGAGCACATAAGGCGGCGGCTCGAGCCGGGGCGCGCGTGTGTGTGTACACGGGCCGGCAATTGGGTTACAGCAGGCGGCGGCGGCGGCTCTGCTTGCCGCTATGGTAACGGCCGGCCACAACACTGTCCTCGTCTTTTCGCGGTGATCGAAACGACCTGGCGCGACGCCGTCCGCTTACCTCGGCCGCCGCCGACGCTGCGCGTTGGCCGGCCGCTCGACGCTACCTGCACTCGTGGCGGAAGCACTGCCCCTAGGGAAGGCCGCAGATGCGCGGACGCTTTTTGCCTCCCTCCCCACGCGCTTCTTTCATTTCTTTCGTTTCTGCGACGCCCGAATCTGCACTCTCTCAGGGAGGCCGCAACATTCTTCATCCGTCCCCGTATTCATCATCTGTCCCAGTATCACCGGCCTTCGAAGTAGTTCGCCCTGATTCTGTAGGTGGAGATTTTTTTTTTTTTGCTTTCTCGTGAGGGCAATATCGGGTGCCGGCTTTGCGTTTGCTCGTGCCGGGCTAACGTTGGGAATGCGACATAGCCACTAACTGACTGCCCATTACAAGTTATTTTCATGAGGAAACTTGTAGGTTCAGACGTTGCCTTTTGTGAAAGGCTGATTTTGTTCTCAGCAGTTTTCATCTCAGTGTGCGTCATAACAGCAACCACGCTGCCTGATGCATTTTTTCTTTGATTCGAACATTAAAACCCCGCTGAATTCCAAATCTATCGATAGCCACAATCTCAGAGTTGTAATGCACGGCACTTTATTGATGAAAGGAGAATTTTATAGTTTCAGACATTGAAATAGATTGCTCACATTTGATTTTCTAAACTCCCTCCGAGTGCTTATTTTGGCTTGGCGTTATGCCGCTGCGCACCCACACAGACTGTTGTTTTCCTATAAGCCGCACTTCGTTCACACAACCCTCCCTTAAAGTGGACGACTCGAATTATGGACAATTTCTTCGGGGACCAAACTTTTTCAATGTATTTATGCCTGGTTAATATGAAAACTCGCGGTCCGGACAATGGGCCGGGGTATAAATGTACGCAGCTCATTGGGACTCATGTATTTTTGTCTCGTTGATAAGGACAGCAATGAGAATAAAATCCCGAGTGCGTCTGCTAGATATTCCGCCTCATGTATTCACAGTGCAGAACACCAAAGAAAGGAAGTGCGAAAGCGCAAATACCGTAGTAATGGCCCGTTTGTGTGCGTGCAGTTTCATGCTTTAGAGTGGCTAGGTGCCCGGTCAACGCGCCTTGCCAGTTGCCGCATTGCATGAATGACTGCGAAAAAAAAATATTTCTCTGCGGTACGTTTAAAACCGCATATAGCAGCTGATAGCCGACTGAGTACAGAGTTCTCGGGATGTCAGTAGTCGGTCGTAGTAGGGGATACTTCATCACAGCAAGAGGCGGCATCATGCGTCTCATGGACCACTAGGCGCTCCAAACGCGCTAAAAACTGCACTGCATGATTTTAAAGATAATGACGACCGGAATAATGAAACTGGAGCTTCCCAAGTAGCCACATTTCCACTTCCCTACCAGCCACTATGCTGTAAAGCAGCCCGCAATCATAGTTTTTTTCTTGGAATATTTATTTCTTGTTTTTCTTCATGATTCCTTATTACGGACGACTCGCTTTATTGTCACTTTAGCTCGGTAAACAAAGTGTCCGTATTAACGAGCCACGACTGCACACTTCTATTCCATATCTTTCTTAGGAGCATTTATTCTGCATATGCATCTGGTTATGACAAAGCTCACAGGACGGTTCCGACTCTGTAACGAAAATTTAAGCGACAGCTAGGACACGTACTTCACTCACTTGCCTCATAGCCCCCTCGCCCCCTCTTCAGCAGCGCGAATAGCATGGCCTTGTCGCCGAAGGCGTTGCTCCTCGCTTCCTGCAGAACGCACAGTGGGTTGCTGTATGTTCACCCCGTTCGCGCCACTCATTTCACATCGCTGGCTGTCCGTGTCCTTGTTTAGTGCGGTGTGGTGGAACCAACCAGCCCAACAATTCATCCTGAGCAAATATGCAAATTCCTACGTTCACACAGCGTGACAATCAACACGGACGACAGGGAGACATCACAAAGCGCCGACTTCAACTAAGTTCATCGCGCACGCGATGCAAAGGAAAACACGATGTGTCACGTTCGTTGTCGCACTGTGCGAATGTGAGCATGAAGCACCAACTAGCCCATCAATTCGTCTTGATGAATATGCTGCACCTCTAAAAGCTACAGTGCTCCATAAAGTGAGATTTTGGAAAGTTTTAACGCAACAGCAGTAAGGAGCTCGTGTCGCAGAAAAGTCGGTGTCGTCGGCGTCTTTGGTCGTGAGCGAAAAATGGCGCATCTCGGTGGACACCTAAACCGCGCCGTAAGGGAAGATATTTTCCTTCCCTTACGGCGCGGTACGGGTGTCCAGCGAGTATTGTGAGACAGGCGTCCTTTCCTTTCCTTGTCCTTTCCTTTCCCGCTCGTCTCGTTCGGGCGCAGTGGGGCCGTGCGGGCACGCAGGGATCACGCGGTGAGCGGCGAACAACGCAGCGCACATCCAAAGCGCGTTCACCACGACGCTTGCGGCTTGCTGCCCGTTCGTTTGGCGCGGAAGCTATGCTGGTGTTCGTGGCATCGGGTTTGTCGAGAACGATGTGCCGGCGAACTACGACTGCAACTTGAGTCCCGCGCGTTTCGGCAAGGCGCCTGGCAGCGCTTCTACGGGGTTTGCCGCTCCGCGCGTAACGGGCAAGGCGTCGCGCCGAACGGGAGATGGCGTTCCGTGGACTCCCTGGCAGTGCTGCAACACGCTGTCGCGTTCCACTCTTAAAGGCGAAGCTTAAGCGTCCTCTATTTTTTCTTTTTCTGTCGCGCCGATACTCGCTACTTGTTTCAGTCTATCTATATCCATGTTTCCGATATGTTTATCGTTCTCGATTAAAAGGCATGTGCTTATGGTTTCAGACACACTAACAGCTCGCATCGTGCGGCGCGTCACGCCATGTTGACAGTTGTCCTCTATGACAACTGCCACAGGTTCGGCTTTGAGAATGCATGGCACTTTGCTATCGGGAGAAGCATCGTTATTGAACTTTGTGTCGTAACTGTTGCGTACATATTAGTTTCGTTAAACATGTGCCTAATGCGCGCGTTTTTAATATAACCGAACACTACCGTGATAAAACCAAAGTTGCGATTCTCGGTAGTACTGAGAAATCAGCTGCGGCTAATGCCGGCCCCACGTAGTTTGCTGAGAGAGGAATTTTTTTTTAATAGTTGCGCAAAACTCAAGTTTAACGTGCTATCGTAATGCTGCGTTGCGTGGCTGAATGTGCCGAAAGTAGCAGTAAAGACATTAGGGGCTCGTTCAGCTCAATATGCACATTGCTAAGAATTCGCAACAAGCACTTCTAGTTCCCGTGGCTGCCATCACGTGGCGCAAAGCTTAGAACTTTAGAAAATAACATACTGACATCATCCGTGACGTAAGAAAGAGAATGACTGAATGGCTGCAGTACAGAACATGAGAGGCCGCTAGGCTTACCGTCACTGGCTGGGTGCTGTCCCGAATTCCTGGTAATGTAATCTGAGGCTCCGGCGCACGGAGGCCTATTGTGATTTAGTCCAGAGCCACTGTGACAATGGCTAGTGGTCGCGCGCCAGTCAATCACGCAGAAAAAAAAGTGAATTGGGCTTAAGCCGTCTTTGATATTTTTTTTTCTTGCTTCCGGGAAAATATATTTCATAACTGCAGTTGTGGTTCACATTGGACAGGCTATTGCTGCTCGCAAGCTAATGAATCAGTGGCAACAGCTCTGTCTAAGAGCAGGAAGAACAAAAACGCTCCCGTAAGTAAAGCGCGAGATACGCAGCAATTCGTACGCGCCTATTTCCCTCTCCGACCCAGGAGATCGCTGAAGGAGGAAACATTTCCACCATTCCGTCGCGCACGAATGCAGGCGAAACTGGCACTCAGATTAATAATGATTTGATCTGCGACCATATACCTTGACTGCTCCCTGGAGAGAACCGAAAATCCTCTTTGGTATGTGGCTCAGGAAGTACAGGCAGCCTCTTACCGAAGGAACGCACACGCGTGGACACGGACGGACGCAGAAAAAAAAAACGCGAAAGACAAGGAAATGCCAGGGTATAGCTTCTGGACGAACGCAGTCAAGCTTTTCTTGCGCGGTGGCTGCCTATTCGTGAATGCGCGTGGTTGCGTTTTCTGTGTGTACCTTTCCAGGCGGCTGTGTGCGGACTCCGCGCAGCCCTTATTGGTTAGCCCGAAAGGCTACCGTTTACGACCAAGCAGTCCCCTGGACATTGAAGGCGAGGGCCGCTTGGAAATTGCTGCCGGCCGCCCAGCTCTTCCACCGGCCTTTGAAGCGCGCCTTGTTCGTTTCTTGTCTTGTGCGCTGCCCTAATGTAATCAAGGTCGGCCTGGAGCGGCCCAAGTGTTTGGGTTCGACGAAATATTCGCGTGGACCTTAAGCTCGCAGGTTATCTAAACCGAGCGCTTGACGAGCGACGCTTGTAGGACGGGAAGTGGAACCGTCATTAGTGTAAGGGTTGCAATTTTTGTTTGCTTGTTTGTTTGTTTGCGAAACCAATGAGTTAGTGGAAAGACTTTTCACACTGATCACATGCTGAGAGGACAACATAATCAGGAATCTCAAATAAATCTATTCCTTGTTGCTATTTATCTCTGTTTATTATGTTTTAACCTGAATTTCCAATGAAGGCCGACAACAAATAGAATTACCTGCGTCAGGGCCCAGAAACTTGAGTCATTAAATGGTAAAGCTCACTAAGTTTAAGGCAGCCGGTAGCGATAACGCAGCTGTGACCACGTAACGAACTGCAACTCGCAGCAATTTGTTAATTTAGGGGTATTATATTCCAGACCGCGGACTTAACAACGTCTTCTGGCAGTTCAGTTTTATTGGTGCACACATTTGACGCTCAAGATTCGCCAAGATGCTCTGAAAACACGCTTGCAGAAACCTTGCTTACTCCTACATTTAGGAAAGAAGCGAGATTCCGCTATCTGGACGTTCCGCGTGATGTAAGCCCTTCCCCGAGTTTATGAAAAGTTTTATGATGCACTCAGAGGAACGCGCGGCGGCCTGGAGTTAGAGAAAACGGAGATCAAGACGAGCTCCCGTCCTACCCCTTCAAAGCTGACGCAGAAGTGGAGCAAGCTTCGCCTGGGCGGGTAATCTGGAGTGCTCGCCGGGCATCCGTACGCGCAAGCCGCAAGCCGCATTATCTAATGGGAATCTGCTTCAGATTGGTCTCAGGCGTCGAGTGAGGCTTTCGAAAGTTCTCGAGCAGCGCTGGCTAGGTGAGCCAAGGGTGGAGTGCACTCAGACTGGGAGGAAAGAGGAGGGGAAGGCAAGGAGAGCAGTGGATGCAGGCACACCACTATCCTCGCAGTGTAGTATGATGTGCCTCTATAGAGAAAAAGTGGTCTCCCTACTCCCCCCCCCCCCCCCCCCCCCCCGGTGTTTTTTTTTTGTTTTCTATGGTGCCTGAGTTTTCTTACCTCGGGTGCCATCGTTCCTGAGGTTGCAGAAGGTGCGCTTCAGTCCTAACACGCAGCAACGATGCCTTCTTTTCGCCACTTTCCGCGATTTATTTATTTTATTTCTTCCTTTCAAGACGCTCGGCAGTCCTCGTGTGGTGGAGCTTACTTGCTCTCTTCACGTATTTTCTGTTTCTCAGAAGGCGCTGCCCGATTCCTGCGGTGGGTTTATGTTCCGCCCTAGCGTGCCCGTAAGGCCATGTGGTCGTGAACCTACTGCCTGTGTCAAAATTTCCGTCAATACTGACTGCCATTGATTGGACATACCTTCGGATGAGTATGTCATCCTGCAATTCAAAGCGTTCGGATTAAAAAGGAAGAGGTAGAGGGGACGTGGTACGTGATGGAGCACCAGCCTTTCGGAAAGATGGTCGTAAATCTGCCACCGACATGTGCGTGCTTCCGGAGCAGGGTCAAGTGAAGACAACCTGCGGGTTCGGTGCGGCACAGCGCAGTCCCGCACTGCTTTCGTTTCAGGAAAACGTACGAATACAATATCTGGCAAGCGGATTAAATTGTCTGCAGGGTTGTTTCCAGTGAATATTGAGTTTTTACGTGCCCAAGCAGCACTGGAAATTATGAGATGTAATGCAGTGGAGGGCTCTGGTCAGTTTCAATTACATGAAATCCTTTGCCATGGCGCTAAAATTTCGGCATACGGGTGATTTTGCGTAAGGTCTTCATTGAAATGCACCCGTCGCTACCGGAATCGAACCGGCCAATTCATGCTGAACTTCCGAATACGACAGTCACTGAATCACCACGGGCGGTGCTTCCAAGGTTACATTGGCCGTTCACACTCCCGGCTGAAACCAAAGAAAGGACATATAAGCAGAGTAAATTGAGAAAAATAAGAACAAAAACGGGCCGCATGAAACGGCAAATTTTTTGTTTCTCGTATAAAAAGAGTCCAACTTTTCAGTCATAGCACTTTGTTTATGTGCAGCCTACTGCATAATGCGTTGATGCGCGAAATCAAAGCCCTGTCTATGGCGATCAACTACAAATACGGTAGCTCTAAAGTAGTTGCTTGAGCCTGTGTGGATTACGGCCGAGTCCTTCCTATGCTGCATAGGAGCGGAAAAGACTTCCATAGAGGTACGACCAGCCACATCGCAATTTCACAAAGCAAAAACAAAGAGACGCGACATAATGGATCTCATTGAGGCAGCTGTGACCCAAACCCCTAAACCGGGCAACTGGTTGCCGCGTACGTGTATACTTTTGGAACCTTTTTGCAAACAGCCCACTTTCCAGAGCGGCTGCATTGGGACAGAGCACGAGCTGATCGCTGTTTCTCCGCGGGCTGGGCGGCGGCGACGGTGAGCTCCCGTTACTGGGGCCCCACCTGCGTGCGCCGCGGTGGCGGCTCCCGCAGCGCGCGTCCTTCCGTGCTGCGCGCAACGTGCCTCTCAAGGCGCCGTGGTCATGCGCTCGCAATGTGGTGAAATGCGGAGGGGGGCTGCTCCATTGATTTTTCCATTAGGGTCTTTTGCTTCCCTCTGGGCTCAGTCACGGTTTCCGCATCCCAGTGCGCCCAACGGAACAGTGCGTGACGCCGGGTCCGCTGCCGTCGCGTGCCGCTCCGCCGCCTCCTCTTCGTCTCTCGCCGCGGATACATCTCTTTCTCCGGGGCACCCATGGGCCGCTCCTCTCGCCGCTTGTTACGGCTCCTCCTTCGTCTCTCCTTCTCTCTCTCTTTGCTTCTTTAAAATTTCAGCGAGTGCACGCTGAGCACACCCGAAACCTTCGAGCAGTGCGAGGCTACTAATGAACCGCCTTCGGCGCTCGGCTGTTTAACGTATGCGGCGCAGGAAAGGCCGACTGGACTTTTGTAGGCTGATTCATTACGCCGTGTCATTCAAGCCTCGCCTGAAAAAGGAAGCCCGAGGCGGTGAAGGGCTATAACACCGCATTGCGTATCGCGTTTCCTAAAAGTGCCTGTCTGTATCTGCGGGAATTCGTGAAATGCAGCCTTTTTGTCAAAAATATACAGCCCACCGGATTAACTTCTGGTCCATGCAGCGTGGCTGCAAATCTATGGAAGGTGAAAATTTTGATACACTCCAGCGAAGCTTCAACTTTCAGAGTTAAGCCCGGATACACTGCTTGGAAGTGAACTTCTTGGCCCGTATATTTTTTACAAAGGCTGTACTCATCACACACAGCGTTGCGAGCACTTCTTGTGTTTCTGAGGCGCGGTAGTGGACGTGTGTCGTATTATTTTGCGCCATTCGAGTAGGTATTGCAGAGAAATAGCAGCCGTCCGCGCAGCAGTGAAGAGATACGTAAGCATATGGCAGCACATAAAGTCGCGATTGTTTGCGCCAGCTTGCACTTTGGGCTATCGATTAACTACACCCAATGCTGCGGACCGCTGCCTAGCGTCTGTAGACGTCTTAGCGCACAAAAGCTTGCGCCCGCGATGAACTAATTATATTCGCTTTTTGTTCTAGCGGCAATTAGCGACGCTCAAAGTGTCTCTAAAGCAAACTTCACAAACATGTCAGGTTACAAAGTTCCATCGCTTTATTGCGCGATTTCTTTTTTGTTGTTGCTGACGTGACCAGCTGGTCAGTGGATTCTCAGGGATGGCCCATTGAGAACACCAATAGCGGTTTTCGACGGAGGCAATCACGACAACACTTTTGTAATAATTCTTCCCCCCCCCCCCCACCCCCATAAAGCGAGCGTCTTCTGTCATTTATAAAAGCCTACTTAAAGTTAACTATTCGTTACGAACCCGTGCATTCCTTCTGAACGTAAAGTGGCAGCGGAGATAACCAATGCACTCCTCTGCGAACATGTTTGCGTAACATTCTTGCTACGCTGATTATGTTCATTCTTGGCCGTGCACGGTGTTATCCTTTGTTAATTTTCGGTTTTAATCGATACATAATCACTCGGAGCTGCTTTCACTGTCACAGTAATTATTGTAGAGTGCGCCATTAAGAAGTCGTTGCCTGCACCTGTTGAGGGAAAACTGATGCGCCGCTGGCCAACTCTTCTGCGAATTATAGATCGCTGGAGACTGAGAATGTGTGCCAGTTTCATGCGGAATTGTCCTCGCACGTTTCATCTATCAAGCATGCTCACTAACTATTCAATGACCATATGATTCCATAAAACCACAGTTTTACAGCTCTTTTTTTCCCGTCTTAGCGCCCTTGGCGCATACTTTATTCAGGGGTCTGAACTCTGAAGGCGTCATGACGTTATCTTCAACGAGGCGTTTCCTTTACTGCGATATTTGTATAATGGTGTGGCGTCCCGTCGTGGCCGACGCTTCTTACGCTGACGAGCACGCCGAATCTCGGTTGCTGACTGCCGCTGATCCCGCGCCTGCCGTGGCAAGGGAGCCCCGCGCGACCTCTCCTCTCTGAGCCCCTGAGAGACGAAGTAGCCACGGGCTCGCGCGGGAGGAGCGATCGCGCTGCCTTGACTGTGCTGTGGCGAACGACGCGGTAGCCATCGCGGGTGAGCTCCCTATAACTGCTTTTCGCTGTAAAGCGCGACGTCCGCTGCTCAGGTGGAACCCACGGCCTCTTGCTCAGTGGCAGAATGCCATTGCTAGTGAGCAACCTGCGTGGGAGTCATAAAAACAAAATTTAAATGAAATACATTATAAGGAAAATTACCACGCCGACACAGAATCCTGCCCGTGGTTTCAAAACTTGTAGGTGTACTGCATGCTAGCATGGAAGGCCACCAAAACGACTGACTGCATGTCATTTGCATCCAGTCCAACTGAGCTTCAGAAACATCGCATCATGGCTTAAATGGCAACTTACATGGTTGTATTAGAATGCAACGAGGTTAAAGGTCTAGAATGTGTGAAACTTGCAGGGGCAGCACGCGAAGTCTTTGTCTATATTTTGAAATGGTGACGTAATCGCCAGTTAGAGCCGCGACGGCGTTCAAACTTCTCTGCACTACGCTGCGCCGTGTAGAGGGCAGTACATTTCCTAAATAGGAACACTTGCCCGAAATCTAGGGAAGGGCCGCTGAGCTTTTCTTGTCGTCATTCTATGAAGCATAGAAAGGGCTGGGTGAAGGCACCAGAAGTCTGAAATATTCAACATGATGCCATCGCCGGGCTTCTCCGCACAGCACAAAGCTCTGAGCCCGCACATTGTCGCGGCTTTATTCGGCGATGACGTGCCTGTGTGCGCACGTGTGCGCTTGCGTGTGCGTGCGCGCGTGATTGTCTCTAAATTTTGACCCGCGGGAGACATCCAGCGCTCGGCGGGGACAACCCCCACAACGGCGTCTAGCCGGCCCTCGGCCCGCTGCAACGAGGAGGCCTCCTTTCGGGCATTGAGCTCTAATAGGTGATCCTTTGTGATTCCTGTTCGGCCATGTAAGATTATCTGTGTCTGCTTTTAGCTCGCCCATTAGTACGGGTCGCACATGCAACCGTAACCTGATCGCTGTCAATTTCGAACGGCCGACATCTAGCTGTCTGTTTGGTCTAAGTGAGGACGACACAGAAAGCGAGGTTTCGCTAAAGAGGCGTGGGATCCTAACAAACTCCCGAGGAGGCGTCAAATATCTTTTGCGAACACGCTGCCAGTCTGAAGAACTGGAAGCATAATAATAGAATGGAAGAGCTCGTGTTCGCCAACGCTCATTATGTTGGGCGTTTACATGAGGTCGGCTACGTTGGGTTGAGTTGGCTTGCGGGCTGAAATTTGCCTGTCGTGATCATGTAAGTTTAAGCGACCGTCGGGTCGGACTTAGACCGACAGCGGTTGGCTCTCCAGTCCTCCTCGGCAGATGGCTCCTAATCCCTTTCACGCGTGTGAATATGATCATCTGCACGTGAGGACTAAAGGAGGAGCTGGCTGATAGTGGCGCCGTCGCGTCCCCGAGGACGCACCCAGGCTTCTTGACTCACCAAGATCGAGTTCATCTAAACGCGCAGCCATCGAGTCAGGGGGACACAGGCCGACACCTGACTCGACTCTCTCCTGTCAAGTCCATGTAAACGAAGCAATGACATGATGAGCAAGCACCGTAATTGGAGACGGGGATATCAGCGCCGAATAATACATCGCGCGATTGTTCGTTTTTGCGACTTCTTACGCTGCTTCTTTGGCCGCCACTGGTTGCGGTGTTTTTTTTTTATTTTGTATTCGTATCTCAGGGTAATAATATATATGCATTCCTATGTAATTATGCAGAATCGCACTGATCGTTCTTCGCTGTAATTGTTGCTTATAGCCTAACAAGTTGAATACACTTGTTAAAATTAAGCAAAAATGACCATTCATGCCTGAGGCCAGTCATTGTCTAGCATTATTCGGTATATTTTGTTATTTATAATCTATTTGTTTACTTCCTGGCCCTAGTCGCTTTCACAAATTTACAATCCGGTCCTCTGGCCAAAACATTTGGAAACCCCTGGTTTAGAGGACCAAAAGTCCTTTAAAGAACCGGCACTCTTCACGAAATGTCTGCTGCAGTGAGGTACTTACTTGGCTACATTTCTTGGTGGCATTCGAAACAAAGTGCTGTATCATCTAGAAGGTATAGCGGAAGGCTTTCGCCAGCGGTGTCGCGCGTTAACCGTGCAGAATAAAGGTGTAAATAGAGCAGCAAGGCAAGCATTTCAAGTATCATCGATCAACGGCAAGATGTGTTTTGGGCGACCAGATATTACCAGAAATATTTTTTTTTAGTTTAAATACAGGCTGGTGGCGAGGGCAGTGGTAATTCGCGGGTGCCTTTGCATTCCGTCCCCCGAAAATGCTGCGCCTGCGGCCTGGTATTGAGTCTAAGACTTGGCTTTCATCACCAGAGGGCCGATTCGGCGTGTCGCGAGCCATGGGCGTTCTGCAGGGCCGACCGCGAGCGGTGCCTGGTCAGCCATCATACCCCACGCGGTGGCAGTTCCGCGGTGGTTGGCCGCCGCAAAGGGCCCACTGTGACGTGCGGCCCTATATGGCTGTAGCGTGCAATAAAGGCGCCCTGGGTGGCGCCGCGAGGCGTAAATTTTTGAGGAGGGTGCGCGGCGCCCTTCCTTCCACCGGGGAGAGGGGGTGGCGCTGCTCGAGAGAGCACGTGCCTCGCGAGCCTCGCGGGATGCACCCCGGTTGAGCCGCGTAATTCCGGCGGCGCTTGGCCCGGCCGCGTTGTCCCCGTCTCGACGGCGGATTCCCGCCGCGGCTAATGCGCTGTCGGCCGCGTTTCTTCAGCGACCGGAATGCGCGCCGCCGCCGCGCAGTGCGGTCGTGCCTTCGCCGGCGCTCCTCCTTTCCCGCCTCTCCCTCGGATATGGGCGAAACGTGCGCCGCGCTCGGCCCTTAAGGCATTCTGCTCGAGCACGGCCATCGGGATGCTTTTTAGACTCGGAAGGAGCCGCTTCGCCCGCGCAGCGGGTTGCGGTCGCGGGTGAGACCGGAGCTATCTCGCTGGCTTTATGAGTTGCGCTGTCTCCGACTGCTCCACATGCTGTGTACGTGCTTCCAATTGCTGCCGGCTTCGCTCCTAGGGTTTACCCGCGCCCTGTCTTCCTTGTTTTTTTGCGTCTCCAATGCACGCGTTTATAAGACATAAGTTAGTTATAACAAAAGGACGAGCAAGTCTCGACTGTTAACGAGAAATCACCTTTGCAATGCATGGATTACAGGCTTGTAGACACGGCGACAGTGATAGATGTTCCACAGAGAAGCGCGCATCGCACAAGCGCAAGAACTGAGTGCCCTCGCGAAGGCGTCAAGGAAGGCCGGTTCGCGCGAGCGCACTCCGCAGCAGCCAGCCGGCAGGGGCCTGCGCTGTCGCCAGCGCAGCAGCGCTCCCGGTTAAGCTTTGCATCACTAATGGTTGTTCACGCTTTCCTGCATACGGTTCAAGTCAACCGAGTACGCTTGAGCAGCGCGAGGGGAGCCGGCATTGACTGATCTGTCCTCGTTATATTCGGCTTAGGAAACCATACGTCCAAGGAGCCCGCATTTGCCCTTTGCCCCGATAATCAGGTGTTCACCGAGCCGCGTCGGTCTGAGGGCTTTTCGGTGACTGATCAGCCTGAAAAAGGGCGAACGTGAGCCCGAACGCGCAATTTACGTCCGCCCCTACGATGAGCCTATTTATCTGTCACTTTATTCGCTCCCTCCGCTTAGATGTGTCGCAAGACTTGGAAGGACCGTTTTCTTTCTAGTTTGTTTTAGTTTCGGCGAAAGGAAACTTAAGTTGGGGCCTCAATTTCTTTTTTCTACTTTTAGCCAATATGGACTACGAACTACTCAGATGTTGCTCGAAGCTTTCTCCCTATAATAGGCTGCTTTGCAAGTTCGGGCATCCTGCTTGGGCTGAACTGGCAGCAAAGCCTCACGGGATATGGTTGTTCGAGAAAAAAATTGCATCGGCGCCGTCAGTGAAGTCAGTGGCCTTAAATGCCTGGAGATAACGGGGAACATACATGTTCGAATTCCAGGCAGCTACACCGTGAGGAAGGGCTGCGAGAAAATTATTTCCGAGCACATGCCTCCTGTACACTTTTACTGTCAGCTGTACACTGCTATTTACGTTTTTTTTGTTTTTATATTCTATTTATTCATTCATTTTGTTAGCGTCAGTAAATGTATGCGACAGTCCACCAACGTATTTCAATGCTTTCAGCTTGCCTTAGTGATCCCTTGGTTCAGTTTTAGTTATGTTGGATTTAATGGCGCACAAGCAAAAGAAGCTCTCATTCGGCAATTTTCCTTGAGGACGCAAGAACGTTCACTAACGTTAAAATTCATGACAGGAAAATAGCGTTCTAACCTTCGGTCCTGCTGCAGTAAAATCATGCTTCTTCCCCCGTTATTCGTACGTCGAATTAATTAATCTCAGCCAGCCTGGCATTCTTTAATGATAAAGCTGGACTCGCTGCGCAAAAACGCGTTTCCGTTGAAAACACTAGTCTATTGTGTCACCGCTACGCGATCGCTACCGTGCCAGAAAATAGATGCAAAACAGAAAGCTGGAGGTAGGCATGCGCAGGTGCTGAGCAACGACTGATATAACTGCCGCATTATTATATCTAGCGCATAAAATAGCTAAATATATGATTTTTTGTGTCTCAAAGAGACGCCGAGTGCTATGCGCGACACGTCGACAGGTGCCACTGATGTTACCCGACCACACAGAGTTGTTTAATGGTAACCAATAGTATATGATTGCATTTGCCTTCCGTATCCACTAAAGCTGTCTAAAGATAGAGCCTTTGAAACAGCATCAGAGTGCCTTAGTAACCAAATTAACTCTTTGCAGGACGTCTTCTTCATTTGGGCACAACAACGTAAAGCTTGGCGTCGCGATGAACCCCGAACAAATCGCCACTCAGCTTCAGTTCTGGTTTGACGTTCTCAAGTCGTGTCCCTCAGCTCTGCAAGTCTGGCGTCAACAAAACGACGTTGCTGATTGCTCTTACTGTGATAGCCATCCAGGGGTGGATTTATAGCAGGGAGAAGGGAGGGGGGCGTCCATACTTCTCCGGGCTCGAAATTTTAGGTAGGTAAACTATACCTAACCCCATTATTTGCAAAGAAACTTCCAAGAAATGCATGATGCAAATGCGACCCCTCAAACCAAAACCAAAAGTGGCCAATAAATATGCCCCTGCAACCAGCGATGGCTCCTTGCGGTCAACACAAGTCGCGGTTTCAACGATCGGAGAGCTGAGGCCGATGTGCTCCCCCGAGATTTCAGCGCTTAGAAGTATACGCTGGATCCGACGCTGTTGACAAAGCTGAGTATGACGACGCCTCACTCTTTCACCAATGTGCACCACCGGCCCGCAGGCACACAGCAGCTGGGGATAGCAGTGCGCCGATCGACGACTGTACTGTGCACTCACGCAAGCACCGAGCTCGACACACTCGCAACGCGCGCAGAGAAGTGTTATCTTTCAAATGTCGGTGGCGGAGCAATCGGACCTATAACCAGGCGCAAAACATGCTGGCCTGCTCAACTTTGGCACTCCCCTAACCGTGACCAGATGGCGAGTTGGGAGAGTGTGCTTACATTAATGACCTTGAGAAGGAAACGGAAACGGGACAAGCGCAAAAGAAGGGCGACGGCCCAAAGCGCTCGTGTTCTTCACCTTTCTTTTGTGTGTGTGCATTTTCGCGCTTCCTTTTAGAGATAAATCTAACCTTGGCTCGCACTGCCACGTGCAATATGTCTCCATGGTGATCGGATATCTCTAGAAAAGGGCGCCAGAACACAGGTGACACACAAACATGATGAAGCTTACACTTGCACCTTCAAAAACGTTTCCTTCCTTAACGACGGAAGACGAAGGGCATGTCAGGTTGCAGCTCATTTCGTAGCGCGAAACATGAAATGACTGAAATCATTGCGCATCATGTTCTATTTGCTTGCATGGTATATAGTGCTAGTCCGCCTTGCTGCTCGTTACCAGCATCGCCAGCCATATTTTTCTGCATTAAATGTAAGCATTTTCTGTCCTGCAAGATGGACTGCACGCTTTGGTAGAGCACCAATGCGAGGCTTTCATCGCTCTGTTATGCAATGACTGGTGGCGAGCCTTCTCGTGCGGGAGCCTCTGAGGGACCTTGGTTGGCGTCTAGCTGGCGCCGCCGCAAGTACTTCTTCTTTACAGTCATTTCAAACGTGGTCTCTGTTCCCGCACGTAGAGAGTATTTCGCAAGAAACTTGCCGCTGGTTTGTGTGGAACGAAAGCGTACGTGCTGCGCACATTCGCGATTCTGGACCTTCTCATCAGTTAGATTTGGAGATGTCGAGCCACCCAGGCACACCGATGTACACTTGGCAAAAAAAAAAATTAAGTAGGTCGCCAACACCTCCCCTGTTTGTGTCCTCGCCTGCGATTATGCATTGCTGCTCCGCGTCATGTCTGAAAGGCAAATAACCCCAGCCGCGTTTGCGGCTGTGAATGGTGGTGCGCCGGCTTTTCGTATAGCGTGCAAAAGTCTGGCTTCCCAGGTAGGCCAAAGATGAATCTACATTATGTATTCATTCTGTATATATGCATTCCTCTTTTTCACCTGTCACATCGAGGGATGCACCATTCTCGAAGAGCCAGAGCCTTGTTTGGAAAAATGGAATTATCGCAAAACAGCCGCTGTCCCGTATGAAGTGATTTACGACTGCTATCATGCCATACCATAGTCACACTCAATCACTACAATATCTCGCAACACGTTCGAGTGTTACATCTGTAACAATATGCGCAGCACGCAACGGCTGCCGGGTCGCGTGAGTCGAAGCTCACGCCATCCTTTCTCATGGTGCCCTCGAGCCAACAGAATGGCCCACAGCCTTCTGGTTCCCCATTCGCGCTGTGCCATTGATCCCAGGGCGGCAGGTTGCTTCAAGCTACAGAACCGCTGTGGGCGAAAATTGATGCGCGTGACCTATCTACATGGCGTGTCTTGCAAAATGCAGCCGCAAAAACGCTCACACTTCAAAGATATATACTTTGACCCGATGTAATCATTTTCAGGTGAACAGAAAATTTCAAAATAGGTTGCAAATTTATTTCGGCTTTCGTTAACGCAAATCAATTTTAATTTAAATTATAATTGGGGAAATTTTTGAATTCACGCAGTTTGCGACAGCGAATGTGCGCGATGTTGCGTTTTTTTCTTTACTTTTTACGGGAACAAGCGATAGCTTCTAGCCAGGAGTTATTATGCGGTAGATAAAAGAAAAAGAACGTGGCTTCGAGTCGACGAGAGCTCTCACTTTTCTTATGCGGCTAAACTGGATAAGAAGTGCGCATCTTACTGGTGTCCGCATATTGCGCGTCTGCTCGGCAGCGATGTGCTCAAGAGCGTTTCTTTTCTTTTTTTTCCCCCTCTGCGCAGGCCGCTTCCCGCGGAGGAACCCGAATCGATGCCATTTTCGGCCAGCGGCATGAGCAACACCTGCAGAGCCTCCAGTCGCGCCAAGCTTATCATCCTGCACCGCAAGAGAAGATGCTTACCCACCTAAGCGGAGCTCGCAGCACCGTAGGCGACCCATAAAGAAAAGCTAGGCACCCTTCCTCCCTGTGACGTCTACCTGCAGACAATCTCCTTTCACGCTCCACCCTCTGTTGCGTTACCGTTTTGACGTTCGCCCCCCTTGGAACTTCTATCGTGCCGCTGCAGTTACGGTTTAGTTTTCAAGGTTTTGGTGTTGGCTGCTTTCGGCGTTAGCGTTCCTGTCCGGTCTGGCCGCGAGCTTCTTTCAGACCGGCAGTTCTTCCGTCGACACGAACACCGAGACGGCTGCAGCCAGGCAGAGCTGCGCTGCGCCGACGGCGAACGCTTTCGTGGGGCCCCCGGAAACGGACGCGCGTAGTTCGCTCGTAGCCCCGAGGCCCAGCGCGGCTCGCACCCATGGCCCGAGCCCCGGCGGTCTCGCGCCTGCTCCTGGCCGCCCTGCTCGCTGCGTGGCGGGCGGCGCTTGGCGGAGTCGCCGAACACACGGCGTCCAACGCCACCGAGGCCGGTGGCGAGGCTCTGTTCTGGCCTCCCGGCGACTGGCAGCGCCAGCTCAAGGGGTGCGACAAGTACGTGGACGGCGCGTGGAACGGCTCCGCGCGTGGCCCCGACTCGTCGCGGTTCCAGCTGCGGCACCCCTTCCTGTCGCTCGTGGAAGGCGTAGTGCCCAACGTCACCTACGCAGGTGGGTGCGCTCTCACGTGCCTGGCGCTTTCAGGCGAAGGTGCATCGGGCGGGAAAATCACCTTTTAGCGAAGTTCGAAGATGCTTTTCCCGTCTCTGCAATGCCTGTCATCATTTTGTTCTCGCCTCGTCAGTGTGTGCGCTTATGTCTGTTTTGCTTCTTGGTTTTAAAAAGGTCTCTCTCTGCTACTCCCCAATTCCCTCCCCTACGCAGAGTAGCATGTCAGCGAATATTCACGCCGGCTAAAGTCTCTATTTTTCATTAAAGAGCTCTCTTTCTCTGTGCTTTTCCGAGCGACTGAGCTCAATGCGCAAGGAAGACAAAAAAGAGACTAAGTTTTAAAGAGAACAACTCACAAAAAGCAGAACAAGATGTTTCCACCGGTTGGCTCGCCTTTTTAACATTATGTTGTTCATTCACTGCCGACCGCATGATATCTTTGCCCGTAACGTTTATTGTATCACTTTGGACACAAGTATTTGGGTCTGGGTGCGAGCGTGGTCTAAAATGTATACACTGTGTAACTAAGCGGCTTAGAGACCGTCTGTAGGATGATTTTAAACGGCAAAAGCCGCCCACCGTTAGTGATTTTTTTTCTGCTGGATCCATCAAAAGCTCACGAAAGCGTTGGGCACAAATTCAACAGCGCAACATGCGGAGAGCAAATCAGTCGACTTCCTAAAAAGATAAGATCCTTCTATGCCAGACTCGCGGCGGCATCTGTGACAGTGCCTTGAAATCATCAGCTATAGGTTTCGTCTTCTTGTCAACAAGGCACGAAATACTTGTTATGTTGAGCCTGTGTTAATGTACAATCCCGCTGTAAGCATGGCTTTTAATGTTCGGCTCGACAGTATGGAAGCCTGCTTCCTGGCAGTGCACACGTAGCCTTTACGTTGAAGAACGTAAGTGGCTCTAATATTGGCAAGCAAACACGTGGTGTCCCTGAGTCGGTCGATGAGACTGTATCGAGTACGGCTAATGGCTCCTTCAGTTTTCCCCCGCCTACATTTACAAATTCAAAGAAAACAATGACTGAGCAAAAAAGGAGGGCCACAAACAGCACACAGAGAGCACGCCGCAATGTAACAATAGCAAGTATTGAGCTGTAGCACAGTTGTCGCCCCACAGATCGTGTGCAGCGTGCTACAAGAGCTCTGAAAAGTGCTGATGAGTCTTTCCGATTACAAAACTTCTCGGTAATTCTATTTTATGGTCTCATTGGGATAAATTGATATGTAACTGCCTTTTTGTTTTCATTGTTATTCTTTTAGCGTCACTGACGGCTACCCAATAAATGACCAAATCAAGATGCCAGACAGTCGGGGTAGGCAGAGAGCTCGAGCCTTTCATCACAACATAAAGAAAATAACACAGGCTCGGTGTGTCCCGGCGTGAAAATATGCCGCGCACGCCAAGTGGAGATTCGTGGCCCGCAGCGGCACGCCTGCTCGCGGGCGCGCATTTGCATGCTCTCCAAGAGTTGGCTGCGGAGAGCGCCGCCCCAGTCGATCGTTGACGCTTCATTACCGAGCCATTAACCGGCAACCGAACAACTGCGCGGACACACACGCACGCACGCACACTGATCCGCGACGCAAGTTGTTTTCTCCGAACGGCGAACACTTGGGGCTTCCGCCACCTGGTTCGGCAGCCGCTCGTTTGGTTTCGCCACCTGGCACCAGTGTTCAGCGGGCGAGCGCTTCATCGGGTCGAAGCTGGGCCCGCGCCGCCGCACAGGTTGCGGGTCTGCGCGCGAGCGAGATCTATAGCGGCACGCGTAGCGCAGACGGCGCGGAAAGCGCCGCCTGTCGCGTTAATCACCCGCGCGGAAGCTGTTTCAGCCGACCGGCAGCCGCGCGTTTTCTCAGATCGCGTGCCGCTGGGCCACTGCTTCTACGCGTCTGTGCTATTCGAATTTGTGGGCCGGTGGTAAACCGGCCTCTAGAGGCTACAACGCCGGGCCGGGGCCTGCGTCAGATGGCGTTGTTGTTTGCGCGGAGTCCGAAAGCGAGATGAACGCGCCTTTATATGGAATATTGACATCCAAAACGGTGGACGGTCGCCCGGTACTCTTATCGCTTGCCTGTCTTGCAGAGAGCCTTTTTAAGGCTCCTTTCGCCGATGCGCTGTATGGAGAAGAATTTTTGTCCAATTTTTTTATTCTCACTCGCGAGTATTCCGGTAACATGGAAGCTTCTAAACGAGAGGAAAATTCATGATTTACAGAACAAATTTTTACTTGTACGACATCAAACGGTCAATGCCAGGCTGGAAAGATAAAAAATAAGGGTTGCAATCTAATCATGTTATTAGTATACACGAATGCAGTGCAAACTGCAACTTTGCAACGCTGACTAGCGAATCGTCAAGCCTATTGAGCCTCAGTCAGATTCTGGAGTTTTAAGAAAATCGTGCATGTAAATGCAATGACATATTACGCTTAAAGACGCGAGTTATATGGTGTCTGGACTAACCAGAAAATATTCGTCACTACTTTACAATTGCTTTGAATGGAACGAACTGTCAGCTTCCAATTTTTCACACCGTGCAAAAAACGCGGATATATTCTTGGCCTTTTTTTTTTTATCTTGGTAACCTGTTTACGACGATATGCATGATAAAGGCAAGGTTGCTCTGTCCTTTACTCGTGGCCATAAGATTTGTCAGCGTTCCTGATTTCATCCGTACACGCGTCTTCACCAATTGAATGCACGTGTGCTGGTGCGCATTGTGTTTTTCACGTGCACTTGGCATGGACACCTTAGATAGTAAGGACAGCATATCAGAGGCACCAGCTAACGAAACGCGAAACTCGGGGAGTGCAGCCTCGGTGTTGTAATTAGAGGTGTACGAATAGTAGTTTTTCACAATCGAATCGAACAATAATAGTTAAGCTTAGTTTCCGAATCCAGTACGAATACTGTTGCTGAAAGCCGAATCGAACACCAGTCGACTATTTTTACGAACATTCACAAGTTGTGCGAATATTAGTACAAAATCAATAATCCTGCGTAGGGTCAAAGCGGTAACGACGGTGCTACGGTACGGCGCTATAAGGTACGGAGTTAAAGATAATTGAGACCTTTAGCCGCACTTCACGGTAAACACGGTAACTACGGCAACTGCCACCGTACGGCAAATGCGGCTAGGCAAGTCCGGAAACGGCAGCAACGACAACGCGTTACCGTATTAACTGTACGGCTGTCCGCCTAAGCTAAAACTGTATATTGGTGTCAAAAGATGCAACACTAATCTGCGCTAATATCGTCATGTTATACGTATATGAGAATTACCTTTTGCGACTGATGACGATGATGACGTATCAACTATGGACTCCGAGACTACATGAGAGCAGGTTTTGCTGAACCTATTTGGGCCTTGCCGCGACGCCAATCTTGGAGGACACGTATGTGCATTACGAATGATGCGACTCGAATGGACAAAGTTGCGTCGCAAACCGATCGCGGCAGCAAACTGTGCGGTAGAATTTTAGATTCGCTATTCGAAAGTTTCGGATATTCGCCCACCTCTAGTTTTAACTGTCTGTGTTGCCTTATAGGCGCGATTTCACTGAAACAGTGCTTTAAGATAAAGGCTGTGAGAGTGCTTCAGCTACGCGCATAATCTCCAGCGTCTCCCGAAGCATACGTACAATCGGCCACAAAAGTTTACGGGGTGCGCGTTCTCGAAAAAAAAAAGGGCTGTAGCGCTGTCCCGCAACGCAGCCACCTGGCAATATCTACCACCTGATGGAGCAGGTTGAACTGGTAAAGGCACAGCGCAACTCAGACGGGACGAAGAGAATAGACAGACACAGCCCCATCGCACAGGTTTTCAGACATTTCAGGCGATTTCCTCGCGTGGCTGCTTCGAAATAAATTATTCTCCCCCACACCCGCGTCCCGTAAATTTTTTGCGGCCGATAGTACGCTGCAAGACGGCGCAGAATTTATTGGAAACCGCACACTTGCTTTATCGTTTCATTCGTTGGCGACTGTATCTAGGAAACAGGGCGGGCATAGCGCTTATAATATCTAGTATGTACGCTGCGGTAATCTCTCCATTGTTCTTGCTATCATAGTTTTCCTGTTCGAAATTACGTTCCTGAGACCCGATGCCATTAGAGTAGCTGACTACTTGTTGCGCAGTCTGCCGGGCTCAAAAGGCACGAATGATTTTCCTTTCTCCTGGTATTCAGTCCGCCGTAGAAATTTGGGGTGGAGGGGGGGGGGGGAAGAGTAGTAGTCTACAACACTTGAAAACTGGACATCGTTTAATTTAATGGGGCATTGTAGTTATTTCCTTCATTTTTATTTTCATGTCACATGATTGCTGCGCTTGCGTGTAAATGTGTGTAGTGATATTTTCTGAGATGTCGGAAAAATGAGAATTGCTGGAATATAGGTACCGACAGTATTCGCATCGTTTTGCATTATGTACTTGAGTGCGCATTAATATCACTGCTTTCCAATTTTTTGTATAGCCCTTTCCCTTACAATACTACCCAATTCGGTGCTATAGATGTTGAAAACAAACAAGCAAATAAATAAAGCGCTAAAACCCCACTATGGGACAGCGCAGAGAAAAATCCTAAATGCCATCAACATCTTTCTAAAATCCACTTTTGAGCATCACAGCTTACTAGAAACTCTTCTTTGTTCGTTTGTTTATTAGGTGGGCCATCGGTACCCCGGTCAGCAAAGCTACCGTTGGCATGCAGCGTTCCCTGCTAACCCCACAGCTCG
Source organism: Amblyomma americanum (assembly GCF_052857255.1). NCBI lineage: Eukaryota > Metazoa > Arthropoda > Arachnida > Ixodida > Ixodidae > Amblyomma > Amblyomma americanum. Next base: position 185,606,755 of record NC_135497.1, read on the forward strand.
GAGAGAGTAACAGGCGCCCACTGGCCTTGTAGCTTTTGAGTTCAGCTCTTAGAAGCACATACCTTTGGGCTAGTTGGTGCATTGCAATCATGTACAAAAAAAAAACAAGGACAAAGAAGGACTGGACAAAACGAGCGCCTGTTCCTGGCTTGCGCGTCGCTGGCGTAACTGACAGAACTGTAAGCAAAGCGAAGAATACGGCGAAGGATGAAATTAGGGCGATAACGAAGGGAGGGTGAGACTGAAAAGGCTGAGGAGGGGGTAGCAGTGGAAGAGAGAAAGCGGGAAGAGTGAGGTGGATAGAGGAGGGGGAGGGCGCGGCAGTGGCAGCCGAGAGGGGTCGCGCTCAGTTTGCGCTGAATGTTGCGCAATGGCTTCTTAGACGCGTTTGCAGATAGCCGCCATGCTTGGAACCAAGACTTATTGAAGTACACACCTGCAGAGATCGCGTTGCTCCAGCGCGCACGTCCTAGCCCATGCCTTTTGTCGCTGGGATAGAAACACTACCAGCGGTGGGGGGTAATAAGTACCTGTTGGGAAAATGGTCTCCTCTAATATTTCATATAAAAAATGACATTTTTATTGTTTTTTCATGTTATCATCACCAATTATCTATGTTAGGTGCGATGATGCCGACGAAATCAAAGGGTGCAGAAAGGGAGGCTATTTTTTTTTGCTGTCCAAAAGCGGGAACAATTGTCATTATGGCTGTTTTCATTGCTGATATTGAGGGAGCAGAGAAACACAAAGTAAATATTCTTAAATAGCATGCATGAAATACCATACGATGATGATGATGGCATAGCAGATGAACAGGGCAACCGAGCGCCCTTAACGGCCAAAAAGCGAACGGAAGTTGACGCACGCTGCTCCATAGAACCCTGCCGTATGTCCAGGTCTGTAGTTCACTAGGTCTTGCTTAATAAACCCCACCAGATTAAGTGGACACCTGGTCACGAGGGACTAGAGGGAAATGAAAGGGCGCACACTTTAGCTCGAGCAGCAAGCAAGCGAGCGGGGCCATCCACCGCATTCCAATTCATCCCTATTCCCTCCACGTACAACTAACGCTTAGAGTTCCAGCGTCTCCAGCACCAAAAATACCCTCATCCCCGCAAAAAATTAGACACCCCGGACGCTATCCGCTGGCGTCAGATCCAAACGAACACTTTCCCTCATCTCCACAAACTTCACCTCATGCACCCAACACTATACCCAGACACATGTCCATGGCGTCAGGCACGCCCAACACTCTCCCACATTTCGTGGGGATACGGGGCGAAACCGAACCACTTACAGACGCAGTACACGTCATTTGAGCGGTGGGAGGCGATGCTGACCAGCGATAGCATCGAGGACCAAAGAGCCCTCATAAAACAAGTCCGTCTTACATCTCAAGCCAGTGGAGCCTTGGAATGAGGACCCCACCCACAAGCCTCAACAAACATTCCTCTGATTTTATTAAAGTTCACCTACCTACCTACCTTGCTTAGAACGTGCACAGAGACCACCTATGCTTAAGTGCCTGCGGTGGATGCCGCAGAAAACAGATGCCCCCGCAACACCTCCATTTCAGGCCGCACATTATAGCGTTTGTGAAAAACGAAGCACTGCCTTGCCTAAGTGATGCGATTACTTGCGCAAAGGTTGTGGACTCCTTAATTGTGGCACAGATAGGCGACCGATTACGTTAGATTTAGCGTAAAATTTACCACTAAACTGCTAGTCGCAACTTGAGTAAGCAATGAAGTGGCAGTCGAATCGTTAACCAGCACACACATGGACGTCTATGGGGGCCGTTTGTGGAGTCCACGCCGTTTATGACAGAAACGGGCACGTGTTACTCTGAATGTGCGGGCCACAATCCTCGCGGCCCCCTTCAAACGAAGACACGACCTTTGTGGCTTCAGCGTTCCTCCTGTGGTCGCTTCGTTTGGTTTCGGTATGACTCTTTCTTCTGCTACCACCTGCGACGATTACTCCTCGAAGCAATGAGACAACAACGTTGCAACGCGTTCTCGTAGGGAGCAGCAAACGCGGGAGAGGATGCTGCAACCGGACAAGGGTTGCACCGCACCGCTCTACATGACTGAGGAGCGTTCGATCAGCGGTTCAGTGCGGTAGTTTAGAGGCCTTTTGCGACAAAGCGGCACTGCTTCTCATTGTAATATTAAGAGGAGCTTAAGCATCGCCCATGTTTTCTGCCTCACTATGTCGCAAAATCAAGCTGCGTTCAAATTTTGCATTAGGGAGTACCGTAATCGTCGGCCAAATTTCATCTTCTTTTGTATCACCACGGTTGAGTTATCATCGACTCTGGGGCCAGCCGCCCTTTTCTGACCACTAGAAAAGTTGCTGACGCGGAGCGCAATCCTATTTGCAGAGAGAAAGAGGAGAGGGGGAGGTTGCTATGGGAAATGCCCAGCGTGCGCAGCCAGCCGAGGTTGCGCAAGGTCCGCTTCTTCCTGCCGGGACCAAAATCAGGCTGTTGCTCAGTGGGCCCGGGGGCTGTAAAGAAAAGCCGTGCGCCGTAAAGCTCGCGCGGATAAATTTTTCAGCGGGGCCAAAGGGCAGAAGCCGGGGGTGCGCCCACTTGCGGGCCTGCTACTGCTGGCGCGCAGGCGGTAGGGCCATCGTATGGTCATCCAATGGAGCCATGTCTTCTTTTTCGATCGGAAGGTTCGCCAACGCGCCGAGCGACCGTATAATGTATAAAAAGGGGATCCGCTCGCGTCCGGTCACTGGCCGCCGGGCGATTACGCGGAGCCCGCCTTCCTTCTTGCTGCTCGGCTGTCCATCGCCTGCTGATATGCCAGCAGCCCTCTCCCAGTATCCTGGCTGCGCGCACGCGGCGCCGTCAGGAGAAACAAAGAAATCGCGCTCAAATGCAATATACATATATCTATTCCGAGCGGGTGGCTTCGGTGAGTGTGCGCGTGGCATCAATATGAAGGTGTCGTATGCGCGCATAAATTCGTGGCACAGACGCAGCCAAATCCCCCAAGTGCCCCCGACGGCACGGAACAGCTCAGCAGGAGGAGGGGAGAACGTGCTGCAAATACTCTCGACTGCTTACCTCCCCGCTCCTAAAGTCAGCGCGCCCTTCATCTTCTTCTTTCGCGATCACGAGAATGCTCGGGTGAATTGCGAGGTGGCTAGGGGGGCAGACTTGAGCAGCGATAACAGGGTTACTTCGGCCTGCTCCAAAATTGAGACAGTAGAGGCGTCGCTGGACACGAGCGAAGTTTGCGTCCTCTCCCCGTGGCGCTCTATATGTCGTTGTTAGGATGGTGTCTTCGTGGTAGTCTTATAAGACGGGCGCTGTAAGCCTTGCAAGACTACTACTGGCAGTGGCGTAGTTCACACTGCGCAGGCCTCGTAGTGACAAAAAAGGTTAACGCATTTTTTAATACTCCAGCCGACCAGAGGCCTCTAACACCTTAAAGGGACACTGAGGAGAACCCTATCAAAATTTTTTTGTTAGCAATATTTGATAGTTCGGCATTTCATGGCTTTGTTGACGCTTGTCCGGGAGCGAAAGATGCATTTATTTCAAAGAAATTTGGATTCGAAGTTGAAAAATTTTTTCCCGCCGCTCCGATTCAAACTCGAGAACTCTTATGACGACACGGAGAACTCTTATGACGACACAGAACGGAGTGACGTGAAACGTGACGTAAACGGAGACTCCGTGATTTCTGGCGGCTAGTGGTGCGGTCTAGCAGCTGCCGAAATGAAAGCTACCGCCGCCGCACGTTGAAGGCATCTATCGGGGGTCGCCGCCGTCGCTTCGTTTACGTTTGCACCGGCGTCTTGCCAGCGTTACGATGGATCCGGTTCCCGAACCCGACGACGTAGTTCTCGCAAAAAACTCTGGCCTGCATTTCAGCGACCTCAGCCCCACACAGCGTGCGATGCTTTTGAGGGAGCACGGTTAGGTTAGGCGCCGGCGGGTGGTTTCCCCTTCCTCAGAGAGCAGCCGTTGCAAACTAAATATCATAACCCCAGTGCGGGGAGTCGCGAGGGGTGCGTTGCGCCCATCGGAGGTTGCCCGGAGCTTTGGGGCCAACGGATTGTGATTCCTTGAACGGAGCGGTTGCACGGCGCAGCAGGCAGCGTCAAGGTCTTCCACGGTTGCAAGGGCCAAGTTATTTATTTATTTTCTGCCACAAAAAACAAATGGGTGCTCGAGGGCGGTCGCGTTTAAAGTCGGCGGCTTGAAACCAAAGCCGGCGCACGACGCTTCAACGGCTTCCGCGAGATCCAACGGGTCCACTGGATCTGGCTCTCTCGCCAACTTGTATGTACCTTCAGATATGTACTGTGAATGGATTAAAATAGCCGAGCTCGAAAAGAACAGCTCCGCCGAACTGCCGCAGCTATTGAATATAACGCGCACCTCGCCGCGGAGCCAAATCAGTCTGGCCGGGCCGGCGGCGGCTGGCGCACTCGGCGCGAAATAGATACATGCTCCAATCTCCCCGCCAATGCGGTCAGAGTGCGCCGAAGCCGTAGTAGGGTCAAGCGTAGTTGGGTCTCGCTTTGACCGACGTGACTTCGCCGTGCAGCGCGCGCGCCTCGCCGCAGCATAAACGCGCCTTAACAGAGCATGCGCTTAACCGCTAACCAACGTATTGTGACATTCCGTGTGTGCTACGAGGATCCACGTTCGACGGCGCGGCGTAGACGGAGACCCGTGACAGCGGCATCATCAATTACCCAGCCATGCTCTTTGAGTGACGACCAGAACAACCGGACCCGCCGCCGCCCCGGGGAAACAGGCTTTATCCTCCCCAATTTCCGGGCACATTCCAGAACAAGGGAGCTGTCAGCGGGCCAGAGCGCGCCGTACCACAGCCGACGCTATGCGCTACCGCGAAGACAACATTCTTTCCCTCCCCCCCCCCCTTTATCGTGGGCTATCGCCGGGAAGGCACCCACAGCTTCCCAGAAGGGCCGTGACGGACACCTGTCATGGCGGACAGGCAGTACTCGCCAAGAATGTGGAAAGACAGGCGCTAGTGAATTAGCTCCGAAGAGAGAGCCTGTGTATACTCTCACTTGAGAGAGAGTGGTGGCGTTTTTGTTGTTTATTTAGTTTGTATTGTTAACAGACTCTGGGTTCGAGGCTAAGCCCAACCCAAGGGGTGGTCCCCATCTCGCATGTTATTTTGGATTGGAGAATTGATGCTTTGGGCGGGCCACTGGAAATGACCGCCCTTAGTCCTTTGTTAATCAAGTGCTTAAAAGCACATGTAAACGGATGCAGTCCAGTCTGAGCTGGGGCTCCATGCTTAGCATGTAATGTGATGCTACTTAGGCACTAACCTGCCCGGTCGATGAGTAAAGTAGTGCAAAGTTTGTTCTTTTGTAAATTCAGTTCTGCTTTTTCCAGTTTAACTCTCTGTATATGTATGTTGTAAAATTATGCTCTGCTGTCATCATCTACAAGCTCGCCTCCTGTTCATCTTCCAAGCCGAACGACACTAGAGGAAGGGTTTGGGAACCATCCTCGAAGAAACGGACGACTATTGAAATTCTACTGCATACACGCTCAGGACGACATCATTCGCCAAGAGGGCCTTCAGCGCCGAAGCCCCGACGGCGTGCAGCTTCTGCCAGCAACCGCTCGAGCCCAACTCCGGAGCCACTCCATCGCCCCCATGAAGTCGTCGGCACGTAAGCTCGGACGCCCCAGCCTCTGATGTATAATCTTCACCATGTGTAATTATTGAATATACCTGTTTGTTTAAACTGAGCCATACGGTGTCTCTTTGCCTCTCCGTCCCGTGTGGACCTGCGCATTATGGGGGTCATCACACTGGTGTCAGAAGTGGGGTCTCAAAAGCAAATGTCCTCTGAATGCGGTGACATTCATGACTTCAAAATTGTAATCAAAAGGGAATCACGGGACTGATTGTGGGACTTTTACCCCCATTTGAGAGGCTTGAGGCACTGGAGGGCTTGAAAAAAAAAATGACTGTATCTGAGGGAGCTCCCACTCCACAGCCGTCGCTCGGAGCAAGCATGCTGGCATTAGGAAGCGTCATTCCGACGTTTACGGGAGATAAGACAGGGGTTCCAATCTGCGATTTCTTTTCCATGCTAGAAGAGATTGGGAAAATGGGGGGATGGTCCGATGCTCAAATGCTGGGAATGGCGAGGTGTAAGATGGCAGGAGCTGCTCATGATTTTGCCTGGCGAGACGAAAAAGTAAAATCCACAAAATCATTTGCGGAATTTAAGAAGCTCGCGTTTGAGCATTTCGACACTGAACCACGTCACGTGCGGGTACAGAGGTTCCGTGACGCCGGACAGATGGTAGGGGAGGACGTGCGAACATTTGCGTCGCGGCTTCAGCGCCTAGCACGCGATACGTTAAGCAGGGAGGAGGAAGGAGACCAGCTAAGGAAGAAATACGCGGAGGATATACTTAAAGAGGAAATGACCGCTTTGTTCGTGGCTGGTCTGCAAGACCCCGTGCGCCGGTTCGTGCTCTCGCGCAAGCCGAGCAATTTCGACCAAGCCGTGGAGGCCGCATTGGATGAGGAACAAAATGAGGCGTTAACGACAGCCGCAGCGAGAGTACGCGTCATAGAGAGAGCGGTGCTCAACCCTGAGGTTGCTCTCTTGACAGAGCGGTTAGATCGCTTGGAACAGCTGCTAACTCAGCAGGTAGAACGCCAGGTTGAAGCGCGCGCTCAACAGCGCCCATTCGCTGGAAACTGGAGACCGCCACAAAGCTACAGGCGCGGTATGCGAGATTTTGAAGAAATCGTATGCTTCGCTTGCCAGGGTCGCGGACACATCGCCAGGTTCTGCCAAAACGTGCGCCGTGGGGAGCCACAAAGAGAAGCAGGCGAGACACGCCCTAAGCAAGCCGACAGTGGGACTCCAGATACCGAGACAAAAAACTAGTTAGTCCTCCCCAGCCTGAGGAGCGTGGGGAGGGAGCAGTGGATGATGAGGTGGTGGTAGTTTGTGTGGCCGACGAGGCATGCCCTGTTGTGCGTTGCAAGTTAAATGGTTGCTGCATGGAATTGTTGATAGATACAGGGTCAAAGGTGACATTGCTTAAGGAGAGCAGTTTTAACACGCTTCGAAGGAAGGGGGACCGCGAGGTGTTGGAAGCGTCGGGTGGTATGGCAACCAAATTTGTAGGCATAACGGGGGATCCTCTTGGCATAAGTGGACTCTACCGGTTACACTTCTCTCTCGGCGGAATTGCATTGGAGCACCCCTGCTACGTATGCCCGGACACGGTGTCTCTGCCAAACGGAGTGTCAGGTATATTAGGGCAGGATTTTTTGAGAAAAGGGAAGGTAGTAGTCTCATTCTCTGAGGAAGAGGTTAATGCGGGCGGCTCAAAAGTTCCGTTTTTGAACAGGAGAGGGGCTGAGATTCGCATTACCGATATTGACACCCGTCAAACAGTGGGATCATTGGAGAAGGTATATTCGCGGGTTGCCGTCCGGCTGGTCGAGGAGGCAGTCGTCCTTCCTTGGTCGGAGCACATTTTGTACGCGTTTGTGCCTTCAGATGTAGAGAGCGGCGCCGTGGGAGTGCTTGAGCCGGTCGACTCTCTCAGCAATGGCCTGAAGGCAGCCGCGTGCCTCGTGACAGTTAATGACGCCCACAGAGTGCCCCTACGGGTGGTTAACTGTAGCCAGCAGCCACTGAGCCTTCCCAAGAACAAAACATTGGCTTTCTTCACCTCTGCGATAGAGCAACGTGAGCCCACCGATACGGTACTCGCAACTGTAGAGCATGCTAGTCCTTCGGCTGCTCCAAAGGTGTCGTTCGATCTTTCTCACGTAAAATCCAGGGATAGGGAGGCTCTGGCTGGTTTGCTGAACGACTACTCGGAGGTATTCGCCGCGTCCAACCTGGATTTGGGCTGCTGTGGCGTTATAAAGCACAGGATAGAAACCGGCACTTCATCGCCCGTTTACCAGCGTGCGTACAGGATTCCTTACTCCCAACGTGAGGAGATGGAGCGGCAGGTGCAGGACCTGATTGATCGCGGCATTGTCGAACACTCAAAGTCACCCTGGGGAGCACCAGCACTATTGGTGGAAAAGCCAGATGGCTCGTATCGATTGGTAGTGGACTACCGCAAACTAAATGCCGTAACTCGCATCAATCCATACCCCATCCCCAATATACAGGAGACGCTTTCTCAGCTGGGCTCTGCCAGGTACTTCACGGTAGTGGACATGGCGGCGGGATTCTGGCAGATAGCAATGGATCCGGCAGATGCCGAGAAAACGGCATTCAACACGCCCTCAGGGCACTATGAATGGAAAAGAATGCCGATGGGTCTGGCCAACAGCCCTGCTGTCTGGCAGAGAACCGCTGATGTTATCCTGGCAGGTCTTCTGGGGAGGCTGTGCTTCGTGTATATGGATGACATTATCATATACAGTGACAGTTTTGAGAACCATTTGCGCGATATTGAGCAGGTTTTGGTGCGACTAAGAGGAGCGGGTCTCAAGCTGAAGCCCTCTAAGTGCCAATTCCTCAAAAACGAGGTGAAATACCTCGGGCACGTTGTTTCAGCTGACGGTGTGCGACCGAACCCTGAGAAACTAAGGTGTGTCTCGGATTTTCCATCCCCGACTAGCGTCCGCCAGGTCCGGCAGTTTCTCGGCCTGATCGGTTACTACCGAAGGCACATAGAGGAGTTCGCCAAGCCGCTCACCGCCTTAACAGCCAAAAATGTTGCCTTTCGCTGGGACGAAAACGTGGAGAATGCCTTTGGGGCCCTGAAAAGGAAGCTAATGAGGGCACCGCTGTTGCGCCACCCGGATTTTAATTTGCCCTTCGTTATGGCCACAGATGCGTCAAAGTTCGCAGTTGGTGCCGTGCTCTCTCAGGTTATCGAGGGCAAAGAACATCCCGTTGCTTTTGCTAGCCGACAGCTGAGCCCCACAGAGCAAAAGTACGGAGCTACGGAAAGGGAGTGCCTCGCCGTTGTCTGGGCAGTAAAGCACTTCAGATGCTACCTTTACGGCCGCAAATTCAAGCTAGTCACAGACTGCCATCCTCTGAAATGGGTGATGAGTGTCAGGGACCCTAGCTCGCGACTCGCTAGATGGAATCTACACCTGCAGGAATACTGCTTTGAAGTTGAGCACAAGTCAGGAAAGACGCATCTGAATGCTGATGCACTCAGCCGCACAGCTGCCGTGGCAGCTATAGATGAGTTTGTCCCCGTAGTCGACCCCACCGAATTACGCACAGAGCAGTGCAAAGATCCGGACCTGAAGCGAATAATCGAAAGCTTAGAGGACGCACCGTCTCACCCCGAACAGCTAGGTTATTTCATTGGCAAAGACGGCACCCTGTGTCGGCGCACGAGGCCAACCAGGAAAGGGAGACCAGAGAAAACCGCTTGGGAGAGAGTCGTCATACCTCGGTCGTGGACAGAAAGGGTTCTTCGCGCGTTTCACGATGCGCCATGCGCCGGTCATTTTGGCGTAGCGAAGACACGCAGGCGTGTGGAGCGTTTGTACTTTTGGAGTGGCATGCGACAGGATGTTAGAGACTACTGTGCGAAGTGTCATTCCTGTCTCGAAAGAAAAACACCCAAGGGACGAAGACCAGCTCCAATTCAGCCGTTCCCTGAGGTTTCGGCTCCCTTCGAGCGGACAGGTATGGACATAATGGGCCCATTGCCCACGACCACTTCCGGAAACAAGTACATTTTAGTATTTGTCGATCACCTTTCAAAATACGCGGAAGCGGTAGCACTCCCAGATCAGAAGGCAGACACGGTTGCAAGAGCATTTGTCGAACAGATCGTGCTCCGACATGGACCCCCGAGGCAACTCTTGACAGATCGGGGAACGAACTTCGTGTCGCAGCTAATGAGGAGAGTTTGCGAGCTGCTTAAGATCGCTAAGAAGCAGACAACACCGTACCATCCGGCTTGCAACGGCGCGGTGGAGCGACTGAACCAAACCGTGGCCGGGTTCCTGTCGCATTTTGTTTCGCGCGACCAGCGGGACTGGGACTTGTGGCTCCCGTATGCAATGTTTGCCTACAATTCCGCAGCACACGAGAGCACGGGCGAATCGCCATTCTTTCTTCTCTACGACCGAGACCCGGACCAGCCTAGTGAAGTGCCAGAGGGCCCCCGTCGTGACCCATACGCTTCACTGGACGACTATAAGGTTGAGCTAGAATCGCGCTTGCAAGTGGCGAGGGACATCGCAAAGGAGTCCTTAAAGAAAGCGGCGAAGCGCAGGAAGGAGGTGCACGATCGCAGTGCTAGAGACGCGCCGTTTGATGTGGGGGACAGCGTGTACATTGAAAACTGCCAAAGGCAGATTGGGCTAGCTCGTAAGTTCCAGACGAAGTGGAGAGGACCGTGCGAGGTTGTCGAGAAGCTTTCTCCGGTAAACTTCAGAGTCCGAGACGTGAACCGGCGTTTGATAAGGATACACGCAAATCGCCTCAAGTCGGCACCGATTCAGTATTCACGAAATGAGGAAAGGGAAAGCGCGGATTTTGATGGGGACAGAAGTGAAGCGGAGCGCGCAGATAGTTCGCAAGAAACGCCCTCTCCTGCATTTGTTCGGCAGGCGCCAGAGGTGACGGCCAGAATGCCACCGGATTTACTTCATGCATTGCTAGAAGAAGAAGCGCGCGAGGTTGCCGCGCAGATAACGCCAGGAGAGGCTCCTGCCACGAGCCCTCGCGAGTCCCAAAGCAGACAAAGGGGCACAGACTTACTTAGTATGACTCATGAAGGCCGATATCCGCTGCGAAATCGGAAAGCTAAGTCGGACTAATGGCGTAAACAGAGCGGAGTTTTGAACTGGTTAGAATTGTGTAATGCCACAGCTCATAACATTGCTATGTGCTTATGTGTTAAGTTATCGGAGTTGGTAGTTAAACCTTTCTGTCATTAAGTAACACCTTCACAGGAGAGCATGCGGAGCGCATGCAGAACCTGCCCTACTTCCTTTCGTTATCTATATTTTTGTCTGTGCCGTGATCGTGCTAGAAGTGGGAGCTCCTTTGTAACTGTGGTAAATTTATTTCGTCCAGTTTGGACTAGAAAGGAGAGGCTTGGGTGCTGAGTTTCATGTTTATCTGTAAAAGAAGATCAGTGCTGCTCCTGGAGACGCCAGTATTGACAGCGGAGGCATATGGTGTTGTGCAGTGGTGTTGAGTGCAGCGAAAAGTGTTTTGTCGGACGCACTGTGCGAGGCGATTCAGAAAGACAAGGGGAGCTGCGTGGACTCAAATGTTCGGAGAACATTCTTCTGGAGGGTGAGCGAGTGTGACATTCCGTGTGTGCTACGAGGATCCACGTTCGACGGCGCGGCGTAGACGGAGACCCGTGACAGCGGCATCATCAATTACCCAGCCATGCTCTTTGAGTGACGACCAGAACAACCGGACCCGCCGCCGCCCCGGGGAAACAGGCTTTATCCTCCCCAATTTCCGGGCACATTCCAGGACAAGGGAGCTGTCAGCGGGCCAGAGCGCGCCGTACCACAGCCGACGCTATGCGCTACCGCGAAGACAACATTCTTTCCCTCCCCCCCCTTTGTCGTGGGCTATCGCCGGGAAGGCACCCACAGCTTCCCAGAAGGGCCGTGACGGACACCTGTCATGGCGGACAGGCAGTACTCGCCAAGAATGTGGAAAGACCGGCGCTAGTGAATTAGCTCCGAAGAGAGAGCCTGTGTATACTCTCACTTGAGAGAGAGTGGTGGCGTTTTTGTTGTTTATTTAGTTTGTATTGTTAACAGACTCTGGGTTCGAGGCTAAGCCCAACCCAAGGGGTGGTCCCCATCTCGCATGTTATTTTGGATTGGAGAATTGATGCTTTGGGCGGGCCACTGGAAATGACCGCCCTTAGTCCTTTGTTAATCAAGTGCTTAAAAGCACATGTAAACGGATGCAGTCCAGTCTGAGCTGGGGCTCCATGCTTAGCATGTAATGTGATGCTACTTAGGCACTAACCTGCCCGGTCGATGAGTAAAGTAGTGCAAAGTTTGTTCTTTTGTAAATTCAGTTCTGCTTTTTCCAGTTTAACTCTCTGTATATGTATGTTGTAAAATTATGCTCTGCTGTCATCATCTACAAGCTCGCCTCCTGTTCATCTTCCAAGCCGAACGACACTAGAGGAAGGGTTTGGGAACCATCCTCGAAGAAACGGACGACTATTGAAATTCTACTGCATACACGCTCAGGACGACATCATTCGCCAAGAGGGCCTTCAGCGCCGAAGCCCCGACGGCGTGCAGCTTCTGCCAGCAACCGCTCGAGCCCAACTCCGGAGCCACTCCATCGCCCCCATGAAGTCGTCGGCACGTAAGCTCGGACGCCCCAGCCTCTGATGTATAATCTTCATCATGTGTAATTATTGAATATACCTGTTTGTTTAAACTGAGCCATACGGTGTCTCTTTGCCTCTCCGTCCCGTGTGGACCTGCGCATTATGGGGGTCATCACAGTATTCAGCGGCGGCATCCATGGGAGCCCCTCAAGCCCCCCGCCCACTCACTCACTAAATAAAAGAAAAGAAGTACGGTGCCGAGGTTCGGAATCGAACCAGGGCCTTCGGCGTTTGAGGCGGAAACGCTACCGCTCCGCCACGACGGCTCAAGTTACAGCCGTCAATATAGGCGCATCTAGTGAATGCACTCTTCTGATGCAGAAATCTCCGCGCTTTTGCTAGGTATATCCTGGCCTAACAGAGCTAGGCCATCAGCAAAATTTTTCTGAACTGCCTTATACCTTGTCTCCCGTCCCTAATAAACGATTTCCGTTAAGTAGTTTGCAGTTGACTGGCACAGCCGGGAATGTTTCGCCGGGCAAGCGTGCGAATACACAAGTGCTATGTTGTACGATCACCGACCATCGTGCCATCATCGCTTTTCATCGACCGTGGCGATAATCTGACAAGCCTTAACAGGCTCCTTCAAAGTTTAACTAGCACTTGAAGCGGTACTTGGAGTTCCTCTGCTGTTCGGCGCTTGTAAATCGAAGCGCGTCAAAAACAAAACCACGGGGCACGCAAAGCTCATAGACGCGAAGTGCCCTAACAAATTGAAGCTCTCCTGGCCGCCTGTGGCGCCGCCAAGCATCCGTTTTCTTTGCTTCCAACATTCAGGTTGTCTTTTGCCTGCCTTCCTTGTGTGACAAAAGTGCACTATTAGTTCTAAAACAAAACTTACTTCAATATTGATCTGCGCAACCTACCTTTGTCAGCCTCAGAGATTCGCGAAACCAAGTAGGATGGAAAATTCCTCCAGGGTGGCGTCTCTTGTCCTATGGCGTCACCACGCTTGTACTTGCGAGATTGGCCTGTGGTGGCGATACCTGTATTTTGGTTCTTGCTATTTTCTACCTTACAAGAGCTTTGTTTTCAGTAAGAGCGATGTTTTTCTGATCAGAAGCTGGTATTCTATCGATACAAGCCAACTTCAATTTCTCCTCAGTGTCCCTTTAAGAAGTAGCTTGCGAGTGTGACTGAGCAGGCTAGTTGTTAATTCATGACAGCTAGGAGTAAACGCAGCGCAACATGCAGACAAGGACAGCTAGTTGTCTTTTCGTCCCTGACTAAAAGTTATGCTAGCCACGGAGGCTGTCAGCTCGTGACTGGTTAAATAACGAGGCGAATGACATTGTTCAACGCTACGCTGCACTTAAGACTACAAAGCAAGGTCTGGCGCTTTTTATGAATGCGTGGACACGCCGCAAGAAGATGTTCCGCATTTTCCACGATGTTAGTATGCGCGGAGTTTATGAGGCACGTTCGACCGTGCCCAACCACGCTGGCTTGTGGGCGGAGGCGAGGCCTGGGCAATACGCAAGAGCGGCTCGTCCTTCTTGGAGACTTCTCTTGGCATAAGAGATGTGTGAAAGCGGCAAAAATTCCCGTCTTTTAGAACACGCGTTGTCACTAAGTGGGGCCGGACTTCTTTCCGACTACAGTGCAGAGAGGCGCTTTTATTTTTGTTTCTTTTACTTGCCGACCAATCTAACGAATTTAGTGCTACCGGCGATGCTGACTTGAGAGCAGCCCCACTGGGGAACATGTCAAACATTTTTTTAAGTGCGGCATTATTTAGCCATATTGAAGATCACATATTAAAACTGTACAGGGCAAAGCGCTGCCAGAGGCACCGCGGTGCCGTATTATTGGAGCGTCTTAGGATCGCGGTACACTGAAGCTCGCACAATAAAAGACGTTTTACTGTCGCTCAAATCGCCACGGACTCAGCTGCGGACGTAGACACCATTTGGTGAAATCCCCTGTCTTTGAGATAACAAGGCCGAAAATCGCAATTGCAGCGGAACACGAGCACTTATTGTTGGCCGCAGAAGCACCAGCGCACACCTGCTCGTTATTTCTGTGTAGCTTTGCTCGAATGGTCGAACCCCAGGAAGCTTCCTTCTGCCGCAAACCGGCATCACTTTGAGCTGAGGTGTGGGATCAGTGGAAGGCCATTTGATATGTCGCCATGGTATGCTTTGGTCGCATGTCCATAGCGAAGGTGCGCCCGGTAGCGCGGGGACTGTGAATAAGCGACTATGAGTTCCGAATTATACGTGAAGCCCGCGACAGGCATCTGAGCCGCAATGGAAGACAGTGGGCTTAAGAGCAGCATGTGTGCCGTCATATTCTCCCTTCGCCTTGGCCGAACCGCTCGTGTAGTTCTCCTAAAGTTAAGGCCCAAGTTGCCCATACGTAAGCGATTCTAGAATGAGATTCTTTCAACACTATAGGCCGGAGGCAGCTTTTAGTGAAACTCCGAGCCCCGTTTCCAGACCCTTCCATAGATGGCGCAGCTATGACTGTATTTGCTATCTGATGGGGACATAAAGCTGGAGGCTAGAACTCACTGCCCGGAAGATAAGCATGTGGCACTAAAGCAACCTTCTTCTATCTGCAAATAGTCCATTGCAGTGGCGATCACGAACAATAGCATCCAAAGTAAAAAAAAAATTGACTATCCTTCTTTTCGAAAAGTTCATGATCTGTTTGCAGTGCCTCTCAGGCAGCTGTACCATTATTGGCAACGGCCTCCCGACGCAGCTGCTCTGTCCACAAGAAAGCAGATAGGCTGTATTCCGCTGGCATGAGCGGTTGCTTTGAAGGAGATTCCCATGATTCAGCAAAATATCTGGAAGGCTTCTTGCTATACTTCAGTATTGCTCCCTTTTCTCTCCTCCCAAAATAATGGTCCTTGCTCTGTGTTTTTATGGTAGTAGCGGCTTTCAATAGACACATACAGAATTTGCATGCTCCTCGTTTCTGCAAATCTAATATCTTTTGTTCGTTCATATGTTCTGACAACAAAACTGAAGATACTTTTGGATCGAGCTCGTATCCCTCGATGCCGGGATTCAACGTATCGCTTGAATTAAAGCGAGTAAAAAGGGGTGCATGTAGACTGACTATTTGCTTTGGAGCAGGTTTAACTAAGGTGAAGCGAATTGCAGTTGAACTCCTTCCAGTTTAAGAAAAGTGGGAACGCTGATTTGAGAGCAGTGACAAATAGAATGAGAGAAAGAGGAGGAGGGGTAGAAATAACACTGACTTTTTCTTGCACAAAACGCGTTTGTGAACGCGGAAGCTTTATGCCACAATGTTCTAGAAAGGTGACACATGAAACGACATATGGTGCTATCGCTGTGAAAACAAAGTCAAGACGAGGGGCATACTACAGCTCTGTCGCTAGCGCCGCCTGCGAGACATATGTCGCTTTAAATATGCACGCGAAGCGATATATAGAGATGCCAATCTGAACCTGGACTCTATGCATAACCGACGAAGTCGAGCCGGGAAGCAGGAGAAGCGGGCAACTGTTTTGGCCGTCAAAGCTGCGCATGATGTATGAATATGCACAAAAACTGTAGTCAGGCATGGTGCATGATAATTCATAGTCTGTGAGCACCATCTGAGCGCAGTACCGCTGCATAATGGAGGAAGCAGGCACGTCTCCCTGTTGGCGCGCCGTTGGAGGTTTCTACCGGGGTTATTATCAACACCGGTCACTGTTTCGGATGGCTTCCCGAAAAGAACAAACATGGCTTCCTGTGGCAGGCTTCCTGTCTGAACGACGGCCACTCCACGCGCAGGAGCTGGGAACAAGCCTTCGAGGGATTGAACGACAAAACATGATTACCTGTCACGTCGCCGGTGAAGGCACATTTCGTGCTGAGCACCGCTGCTGCAGGCGCGATGAAAAAAACGAAAGAAAGAAAGAAAGACAGAAAGGAATGAATGAATGAAGGAAGGAAGGAAGGAAGGAAGGAAGGAAGGAAGGAAGGAAGGAAGGAAGGAAGGAAGGAAGGAAGGAAGGAAGGAAGGAAGGAAGGAAGGAAGGAAGGAAGGAAGGAAGGAAGGAAGGAAGGAAGGAAAGAGGGAAGGAGGGAAGGAAGGAAGGAAGGAGGGAAGGAAGGAAGGAATGGGAGTTAAGTTTTTCAACACTGTGCTCTGCCGCGCTAAACGGATGATGTTTTGTTGGGACGACTATGTGCAGTTTACCTCGCGTGGAAACAATGCACTTCGGAAACACTTATTCCCGGTTGCCTGGTTATTTCCCTTTTGAATTTGTTGTTCCTTTCCAAGACATCTTTTCTTCCTGTGTACACCTTTTTACGTGGAGCGGACAGGAGAGGGAGAAATACTCTCGAACACGAGCGCTGCGTGACACCCCATTGTTGCCATCCTCCCCTAGACTGATAATCCGGCACGCGGAGCAACTTTCGGCTGGATAGCCGCCGGTCAAGCGCGTGTTTGCGTCTGTTCAACAAAAGCTGGAATGTTGTACGGAAAGCCAACGCCCTCTAAACATCAATGTTTTATTGCCGGTTGCGGCAATAGTCGACGGAAGTAAAAAAAAAAAGCCGCAAGTTATGTACGCGCACCATGTTATGGGAAGGTCTCAGCGTATCTACGATGTCTGTATCTTCGCTTTCCCGCTGGCCCCGAGTTGCATTTGTAGTGGACGTAGTTGGCGAAAAGAAAATACTTGCGCCAGCAACAAGCTTACGCATCAGCGCATTTTGTGAATGAAATGACGACAGAAGCAAACCCATTGCCCGTGCATAATATCGGGCGCGGAACGAAGCACAGTGCCTGGTTTGCCAAGCTATACCCTCTACATAATTTTAAGAGATCAAGCTTTTGGATGGTCTTGGCAAAGTTGTTTTAATTCAGCAGTACAAGATGTAAGGACTACGCCAATGTGGCCACAACTTCGTTTCGCTACCCACATATTCACGAATATCGGGAGCCTGTGGGCATCGCCACCTGAAAAAAAAAAAACATGCTGTTAGCACAAAAATACTAACTTCATTTGCACAATGGCATGAATGATAGCGGCGACACGAATTTTTGCCTAACTGCAAAGTGAGCATTCAAAAATGCAGCCACGGCAACGTAAGAAGAAAGAACATACGGCATGCGTGGGAAATCACATCGAATGCACTGCAAGAAAATCCACTATGCACGACCGTGCCAGAGATAAGACAAACGTAACGACTTGAGCAGCCCCTATCCGACTGAGATTGGAATTCTCAACACAGGTGCGGATATTCGGCCTGTCAATAAGCGGTAATAGCGTTCCATTAGCGTATCAACCTTTCAGTCTGTGTAATTACACATTTTCTGGTGTTTGTGGTTTAGTGAGTACTTGCGGGAGCAAAGTAGGCAAGAATGCGTGTTGCTTTCAGTGAACTGGCTTGTAACGCTCGTAGTATGAACAGCCCTACGCGAGCGGCAGGAGGGAGCGAATTTCAATTTTATCGCGCGTATCACCGCAAACAAACAATGCAATGATCACACGTTGAATCATTTCGGTCACAGAGCTCACTGTTGTCTACCGAATGTTCAGTTTGTGAACAGAGTACTCTGTCGAAGCTCTGCATCTAAATTGAGACACTCGCCATGTCCAAGCAGGCACCGCAAGCATTAATTAGAAACTATGCTCCACGAAAAACGAGATATTCGATTGATCTATGCGATCTTGAGTTTCAGCACATTTCGTTTTCGTTTTTCCTACATGCAACACGGTGCAACGTTTGCCGTACAGGCAACCGGCGACAAAAACTACACACATGAACTGCGCGCATGGCACTCACCGATGCTGACCGTTCGCTCCGTCGAAGCATGGCCGCTTGCTCCCGCTGGTTGTTGCAGGCGCTAATGGCACATCACACACGAGGAGAACCCCCACGCACCATTTTTAAGCTTGGCAGGAATAAAACGGGCGGATGACACTGTTAGAAACCACACGCTGTTTCGTCTGCAACCCACGGGCTGCAGATTATCAGCCCATTATGGCGTCGGCGGTAGGCGGCGCTCGAGTAAAACAAACGTGGCGGCGCCCAGGTATCGAAACTAAAATCGTGGGCATGGCCCATTTTTTTATATTTGCTGCTTTGTTGTTAAAGTCAAAGGTGTTGACATTTTACTTGCTAGAAGCATTTTAGCGCTATCTGAATAACCTTAATTGCTTCAGACAATTGGCATGAGTCCGCCACAACCGCGACCAGACACAACCTCGTCTGTTCACTCCTTCTTTGCCTGTTTGCATTTCATGAAGTGAGAAGGCAGCAGTAATGACCACAGGCTCTTTTGCTCACAGGCTTGTTGCCCAATTTCAGTGAAAGCAGTGCCTACAGTTTTTAAATACTAAAGACAAGGAGAGACTCGGCGTTCGTATACGCAGCTGCCGTAGCGATAAGCAACGAAATCAATTAACCTCAGAACAGCTTGGCGAACGCACAGCGAGCACGCTCCTTGACTGCAAGCGTCAAAGATGTCAAAGATACGCCCGGTACACGGGCCCGAGCACACGGGGCCCCGAGTATTTGGAGCGAGGGTTGGCACTCCCCCCTTCGGTTCCGGCCGGTCATTGACGAGTTAGATCGCGCACGGCCGAGTGCCGCGTCGTCCCCTTAGGCAGCTAGAGGCGGCTTTACTCGCAACGTTCGCGTCGGTGTTCACCAACGCGGGTCGGACATGTCTGTAGGGCTGGCTCAGGCTGCGCGGCCCAAGAGCTTGGCTTCGTCATACGAGACTCACTGGTGGAATTTCAGGAACGTTGATTGCCTACGCGGCGTCTTTGGAACATGGGTGCAGGTGCTGATCTATAAACCTCGTAGATTCATCGAAAAACACACACGAGGAATCTCAAGTCTCTACCCTATCATTATAGATAGCGCAACAAAGCGAGCCCGCTGTACTCAGCTGGACAAAAGAACCGGTCCTCCGACAATGCAAGAGTTCTTTCCCCCCACCTTCCTTCTTTGCCTGTAGGAGAGGGAAGATGATCGTACTCTCGTCGGGGTGTGGTTATATGGTGCGCGTTACCTTTTTTCTTCTTTCCGCGATGCATGAGCTCGAGTGTGCCTACATTTTTAATAACCAATGTTCGCGAGTATTCCTTCTCCCTTCCATGTGCTTATATTAGAGCCGTCTAGGCCGCAAATCGATGCCACTAACCGCGGGGCGGCTCGTGCCGTAGATGCCCGATCAATGCGCTAACCACGGCCGACCCACGCCTACTCTTACCTTTCGTGTGCCATGAAAAGAGTCGGCAGAGCGGTAATAACCTCTTCTCTTTCATCCTTTCACGACTTCTTTGTTCTTGCTTTCGCCGCCCTTTATCCGAGCACCGGCACGCTATGGACCCTCTTGGCTAAAGGCCCGTAACACGGCGCAGGCGCGCAGTGCGGGCTCCGATATAATGACAGGAATGAGGCTATACAAAGCACTAACTGAAGCGAGCCAGATAGCTGGGCAAGTTGGTTTACATTGGTCGAGAAGACAACTGCATGCAGCGCCGTTTAGACAACGCACGAAGCAAAGAAGGAAAATGACAGAGGCGCTGAATCGCAACTTAGTCAATGAGAAGCATATGCACTCGTACACACGTAATCATTAAGTGGGCACACCAAGAAATGCCGATCTCGTGCACACTGTTTCTTTAAATATATTTCTACTAACTTTCATCTGCGGGTGTGCGCGTTTTCCGCCTTACTTTTGTTTTCTACGGACTGTTGCTGTCTCAGACCCGGCGCGGTGGCGCAGTGGCTTTGGCGTTCGGCTGCTGATCCCAAGGTCACGGGTTCGTTGCATTTCGATATAGGAGAAATTAAAAAAACACGCCCGTGTTCAGTGCGATGTCAGCGCACGTTAAAGACTCCACGTTGTTTAAATTAATCCGGAATCCTCCACCACCAGGGCGTCCCTCATAGCCCATATGTAGCTTCGGGGCGTCAAACCCCACAATTTGCTATTCTTAATGCTGGAGCATTAGAAATCGTAATAGTATACAAAGATCGTTAACAAGAAAAGCCGGTATCCGTCCGTCCGTCCGTATCACGGAACAGCAGGTGGCCCACCTGCCACGGGGGCAGGTGGCAGCCTGCCCACAGAGGTAGGTGGAAATGAAATTAATTCAAATAAATTCAACGCAATTGCTACCTGTTCATCATGGCCCTGCGTATGACCTTATTGGTCTAATGATAGACAACCTCTCGAAGAAGTAGCTGTGCGAACATTAGGCTTGCGGGAACTTGGGACGAAAAGCCTGGGTCTCACAAGCTCCACCGGTAACTGTGTTGGAAACAGCCACCTGCCGGGGCCGAGGTGCATCGCTTAACCAGTTCACCACTGTGCCCATAGTGGCACGAGGACTACCCGAGGTCTCTGAATCTATGAAAGATGAGAGTTCTTGCGCGGTTGGGATCTCTAATGCTGTCCCATTGTACTATTTAACCCAAGGTTAAGCGTCGTTCAAGTTTTTAGAGTTGTCTCAGCATTAGTAAACACCTGTGACCCAGTTTCAGGAACGGCGCCCATATAGCAATTCATCTGTAGGAACGAAAACAAAGGAATAGCTACGTCCTCATATCGGGCTACTTTTCGTGATATGAAGGATGTCATAATGAAGCCATAAATTTCATTTTTTTCTTCATACCACCATTGACGCCACCTTCCAGCCGCAGTTACTGCATAAAAAGGTGTTCTGAATTGAAATTACGAACACATGAGCTGTTGCAAAATCTTGCAGATTATCGCAGACTCCAAGCTAACTGAACGTTTAAATTGGAGAACTGAAGATAAATGCGGTTTTTTTTTCGGCATCGAGAGCTAGTGTAAGCTTGAAGTGCACTGCCGGAAAGGCGTAGCACGTTCTTAAATTGCTCATAGATGGTGCCACCCGCACCCCTTCAACGAGTATCGTTCAAGTTCCTTGGCCGCTGAACATGCCTACGCATTCGCCCGCTTCCATTCGACGGCAAACCGCGGATTCTGCAATGGCTGCCGAACCGTAGATATTGATGCTTCGAAGTTCGTGACGTCGTGAGGTACAACCGTTGAACCAAGGCCAGTTGAGCAGCTCTGCAAAGCTTTGGTGTTGCTTGTTTTATTTAACCCGGCGGTAGCGAGTAGCACAGTGCCTTGATGCAGTGACTACTCAGTGCGGTCCGTCTTTTGTCTGCTCTGATGCTGGTCCCTCTTCATTCGTAAAGGATTTTTTTTATGTTTCCAGCTTATGTTGCAATAACAGTGTCTCGGGCGTTTTGGGACCGATGTGCAGTGCCGACTAGAGGACTACAGATTTAACATGTGATGTGGGTTCTGGCACCACAGGTGGGCACTCTGATAAGATTGAGACGGCACCATTCTGCACGTAATGTAACATAAAACGAATACTCTTCTTTTAATGTATGCTACCACTAGCTGCCCCGCAATTACGTGACGGCTTTCTTTGATTTTACAAGCTGACCATAATTTACCTCTTGTGCGCTTCGGGAATCATGGTCTTCTTAGAACTTCGAGATTTTTTCTTCTGCTCTACAATTATTTCCTTTTTTTTTGTAAATG
The DNA here is from genome assembly GCF_052857255.1 of Amblyomma americanum. Classification (NCBI taxonomy): domain Eukaryota; kingdom Metazoa; phylum Arthropoda; class Arachnida; order Ixodida; family Ixodidae; genus Amblyomma; species Amblyomma americanum. Next base: position 185,628,626 of record NC_135497.1, read on the forward strand.
CTCGAAAACTGTAACCTCTATTTACTTTCCTGAGCGATGTTGACAAAGTCACCGCAAGCTTGAAGCGCGTCCACAGCTATCGTTGCGTTATGACGTCAGATCCGAACAGAATGACGACCACCACGTTGACTTACGCCTCGGGCCCTTCCTCTCTCTTTTTGGTACCGCAGTCTTCGTCTTCACACTGGTTGCATAAGGGCTGACGCGGTGACAGGTTTATTGATTTCGGCGTCTCTGGAGAGCTCCGTTTGGCCAGCAACAGCCGTTATGTTCCGACGACGCTGCGTAGGCCTCTTTTTTTTTCCCACTCTGTGTTTGACGATCCCAAAGACGAACAAAAAACTGCGACAGCGCGCTCAGTAGGCTGACTGAAACTCGGTGGATGTGCGAAGGCGCTGCAGTCGCAATCGGATCCTCCGGCTGCACAGGTGACGCGGTGTGAGCTCACGGCACCAACCTTCGCGGCGCAGTTGCTCACCCATTGGGCTGTCATGTTCGGTCGTATTGCTTCTAAAGCAGAAGGGCGCGTTCGAAGATTGAAAAACACGTAGACAGCCTCTTCTGAGAGCATTCAATGCCAAGGTACGTTCTCAGCTGCAGTTTCCTTCCGTTGCAGGAATTTAACTTTCAGACAAGGCCGCGATCGCCCCGTTTCTTCTGTGAAGCGGTTGAATGCCATTGAGCTCACTGCGAGAATCGTGAAGAACCTTAGAAAACCCGCGACAGCGCAGTAAACTGTGAACATCCACTCGCTTCGATGGATCGCAAGGCTTCAGATCTAAAGCACTGTTGGTCCTGGCTTCTTAATGCTAGTCCTTAATAGAACTATTAAACGGTATGTACTGAGGTCAAAAAAAGTGCACTAGTGATCGGTATTCTATCACTCGTCACCACACCGCAAAAATATTTAGGCTAGCTTCGTTAACACTGCAGGTATTGGCTAATAAAAACGATGATCCTACTCGCCCCCTCAACTCATTCACGCCGACGCACCTGAAGAAAAAAATAATAAAAAAACTTATCGGGAACTGCACCACTCTGCGCCCCATCTTGTCCCATCCCATCCCACCCATGCCACCTGAGAACGCCCAATGACAAGGCTCGTCCAGACGGCTCACTGACGTCATCGGGATAAGGGATGGTCGTTGAGGTATCGCTCTAATAGGTTGCAAGCTCCTGCCAGGAGCGACTGCCAGGAGTGGGTTCGGATGCCACCGGCGGCATGGTTGTTTTTTCTGCTGCTTTATAAATAATTTTCTTTAAAAGGCAATTCATTGATTGGCACTAAAAATAAAAAAAATAGAAAAAATTCCCCTGTGCACCTGGGTTTTCGGTGACTGTTAGTTTCCTTGATATGTTTGTCAAACGAGCCCCTCATTTCATTTGTTTGTCCGCTAATAGCTTAACGGTGGTCTCGGTTCTGGCAGTCTTGATGCCTAGGTAGCATAAAGAGGGCTCTCGCACAGTTTCTGCTCTCGCCATTAGATGACGTTCTACGTCACATTTGCGGTATTACAGGACGTGCTACGTCCACCGCTATGGACGAGGGTGGCGCTGGTGAACACTCTCAAGGTTCGCTTACACGCAAAAACATAAATACCTACGAAAGCAGCAGATTGGACAGCCGTCGCCGTAGCTCAGTTGGTAAGAGCACCGGACGCGATATTCGGAGGTCATGGGTTCGGATCCCACCGGCGGCATGGTTGTTTTTTCTGTTGCTTTATAATTAATTTTCTTTAAGCGATTTATTAATCTAAGTACTATAATATCCCACTGATAAGCACAAGACATAAAAAAAAACATTCCCCTATGCACCTTGGTTTCGGTGACTGTTAGCTCCCTTCATAAGTTTGTCAAACGGGCCCCTCATTTCGGCTAATATATATATATATATATATATATATATATATATATATATATATATATATATATATATATATATATATATATATATATATATATATATATATATATCAACACTGGAATCACGCCGCGTCGTTTCCCGCCTATGCTTACTTCATACATTTTATCATAACACAAGATCACGGCACGCTCTATTAACCGCCCCACTACGAACGTCCTCCCGGCTTAGTCACTGTAACCCGATAGCACGCATCAGTGGCCACACGTCAGCTTACAACTCATTTTTCCCCAACGCAATAGCACTATGGAATTCACTGCCTAACGACATCGCTGCATGCACTGATCACAAAACATTCCGCGAGAAAATAAAAATTCACCTCACATAAATCTTGATCACTTCTGCGCTCTTTTGTAGCGAGTATTGCTTGACATATCTTTGTTAAATGATGTATCACTTGCTGGAAAACCCTGATATGACTACAACCCCTTTTATGTTTGTTTGTATGTTTGTTCTTTTTATTGTTATGCATGTTCCCATCATCGCCGTTGGAAACCAATATGCCCCCCCTTATGTAATGCCTTCGGGCCTTTAAGGGATCAATAAATGAAATGAAATATATATATATATATATATATATATATATATATATATATATATATATATATATATATATATAACACGGCACAGCTGTATATGGCAAGTTCGACGAAACGAAATCATGTCGCCGGCGGCGGCGTACGGGCATTTTTCTATTTCCCCTCCCCACGTTCCGTTTCACTCGCTGCGCCTGTCCAACCGGACGCCCACCTTATACGCCCCGAGCATTGCGATGGTTGCGCCGCCAATCGTCCACGACGCGAAACGCTGTCAGGACTGCCGACACCTGCTCTGCGCGAGTGTATATGCAGCCGAGCGCGTTTGGTGAATGTTAATCGCGATCAATCGGAGCGCTTGCCTCACAAAAAACAAGTGTTTTGCGATGGGGTGTTCAAAAGAGTAGAAAACTGAGCTAGTTGGTTCATTCTTCTTGGTGGGAACAGCCGAAAAAAAACCAAAACGCAGACACGCAATCTAGCCCTGCATTGCAGAGATTGTAAAGAAAACAAAAAAGGCAAACAAGTGCGCAAGTGTGAGCCCAAGTTGCATGAAGTTCAAGTCATGAAAAGGTATGCAGACAAATTGACACGTGAGATCCTTGAGGCATTGGCGATACGGGAAACAGGACAGCGGTGCGTCAGCACACCATCCATCTCTTTATCAAGAAAAGAAATTTCCTCCTTGAACGAACCCCACGGGAGATAAAAGCAAGATCTTTTTGACAAGGAAACAAAAAGCGCGGATTTTTCAATCAAAATTTTAGTTGACAGTCAGCCTCGTCTACGTTTTGTGTGTTCCTTTCTGTGTCTGCGTTTTGTTTTTTTTCGGCTGTTCCCACCAAAAAGGTTTTCAAACAGGCGCAAAGGCTCCTTGGGAGAGCATTTTTACGACTTTCTTGGACGCCCCTACGATTGGGAGCAGGGCAGCGACTGCCGTTGCCTTAAAAGGTCGAGCAGCTGGGCAAATGAAACAATTAGTTCTACTGCTCACCGAAGAAAGCTGTCCGGGAAGTCTCCTTTCTTATAAATATCAAGGATCTTCACAGAAAGCTTGGCCCAGCTTTTTGGGCCGCTGATGTAAGAAACTTTTTAAATGTGAAGTTCATATGGTATACAACAGCTGAAACGGGCCTGCTGCGGCCTCCTTGTCCTGCCTTGAAAATGCATGATACTTCCTAAAACAAAATCTCCGGCACCTGCTACTCAAAAAAAAAAATCACTTAAACCTATGTTTGAACCAAACCTGCGCTAATTTTGAAGCGCTAGCTTGAATTAGAGCGAACAAAACGGCTTCGCTTTGCATGCAGGTTCAAGAGGTATACAATGACAGCTTGACAGATTAAAGCATTTTTTTTTAAATGTTAGCACTAAGCTCGGCTCGCGATACATACATCGCACATTGAGACATCGCGCAAAAGCATGGTGAGCCGGGGGCTCTTTTGGCGCTAGCGCTAGTGCTGAGCATACTACGCGAGGTGTTAAGACGGTGCCTCTCGTAACAATACAGCAGTTAGTCGAACTTCCGTCGCATTCAATAGTTTTGCCTCATGCCGTGGTCGTGTTCTATAATTCACTGTACACTATGTTGTGGCCACAGGCTTTGAGTATCCGATACGAGAGGGGACAGCGTGCGGGGAATCAACCACGTTCGACGAGTGCTGCTTCAAACATCAGTCGTGCTGACGTCAACAAATTGTGCTTCTGTCCAGCTGGACAGCTCACCACTGCTTTTATGATTCAGTATCGGCGACGAAAATCATTGACGATTTGCATTCAGCGTGTTCGCCTTTTTGTAAGCCTGCCGTCGCTTTTTTGTAAGCCTGCCGTCGAAGCTTTTTTTTGGCGCACGCATTTCGCGCTGTCCGTTTTAGCAGGCACGCGAGGTAAGCACCATTGCTCTCCGGGAAAAGAAATTCAACCTCTCTGTTTTTTCTTCAAACGCAATGCGTAGGCAATGGAACTAATTTCACACAATAAAAAAGGCAACCTACTCACCATAAGCTGAAACAACCATCGCGCACCCACACATTCGCCAAATCACATGAGCGGCGATAGGGAGGCCAGGGGAAGCACCCCGACCCTGTTTCCAGTGGCCGCCGCTAGGAGGCTTTCAGTGGCGCCTCCGCCGGCGATGGACGGGGCTTTTATGAACGAAGGAATAAGGATGCATGCCAGCGCGCCTACCGTGAATACCTACCCACACACCTTACAGCCCCACACCCGCACCCAGATTTATTAATCACTCCGAGTGACGTCAACATTTCGCATCACCCCAGCTGTCGTTGAAATTTTCATTACTACCAGGGTGAACGCCCGGCGTATTTTTATGAGAATAGGAACCTTTTGCGTTGTCACTTTCACTTTTCGCTTGATGCATGAATCCAGTTGTGGAGTATAGCGAAAATAATTCTTCCAGTAAGGCAGAAGCTGTTTTCTGCCCAGACGTGAATTCACTCGCACTGCGCGTGCGCACGAACGACGTGCGTCCGGTGGGAGCTAGAGTGAGTAGACAGCTACCGCGAGGCACTGTACAAGACCGCCCCCCCCCCAAAAAAAAAAAAAACTGAAGCATGGACCATCACAGAGAAAGTGAAAAACTGTGCGCAAGTTCCTTGCCCTATGTTCAGAGTAATTTTAAGGTTTCGACAACAGAAAAATCCTGCAACACCTGTCCGTTATTCTTCTATAGGCAGCTCTTCATAGGTTGACTGGGGATAAAGTCAGACACCAAACCAGCGATTAACAGAACGCAGTAAATTGCTTTTAGGCATTAATTTAAAATGATGAAATCTAAGGTTCGACGAAATCTCGTCTGGTCGGGTGAATACATTGGCGAAAATAACGAAGCGCCGACCAAAAGGCGTTGTCAAGATGGAAGGACGTTTCGACTTCCACACGGAAGTCTTGTTCACTGATGGAAAAATTTCGCACAAAGCTTAAGTACGTTGTGCTAATCGTCGCAGGCATCTAGCGTACGAGGGCGGTAGATTGCCGATGTTACGGTTGAGCGTCTGATCTGTTGTCTGGATAAACAGAGACTCCAGATATTGGCGTGACATCCAGTTTTTCTCACGGCCGATAATTGCCGCTTCTTCCCAAGCGATATCATGCTTCGTGTTTTCAACGTGTTCAGCCAGTGCGTTGGAACAAGCCTTCTTTTTCTTGACATCATTCTTGTGCTCATTCAGCCGTCTTTCAAAGTTTCCGCTTTCACCTATGTAGGAGTGATCGCAGTCTGAGCAGGGGATTTTATAAATTACTCCAGGAAACTTTTCCTTTTTTAGCTTGTCCTTTACGGACACCAACTCGTGACGAAGCTTGTACGCAGGCACGTGAGCTATATGCACATCGTAGGTGCGAAAAATGCGGGCCAATGACTCGCTCACGCCTGGCACATAGGGTATTGCAGCTCGGGCACGGCAAGGTAGGCGAACGGGCTGAGCTGATCTCGTTGTCTGCTGTATCACAGCGTTCACGAAGTGCTGTGGGTAGCCACAATTGTTGAGCTCGCGTCGCACTTGGCGTATGTCAGAGGCTTTTTCTCCGGGTTTCGAGCATATTCTTTCCGCACGACGGACGAGGGTAGAAACGACGGAGCGCTTATGGCACGTAGGATGGACTGAATTAAAGTGAAGGTATTGGCCTGTGTGCGTGTCCTTTCTGTACACCTTGAATGATAGGCGGTCATCACGTCGCTCCACCATGACGTCCAGAAAAGGAAGACGGCCAGAAATCTCCTCCTCGACGGTAAACTGGATGGAATCTTCCATGCTGTTCAAATGGTTCGTGAAAGCAGCCAAGGCATTCTTTTTGATTATGCAAAAGCAGTCATCAATGTACCACAGGAAGACCTTCGGGCGCGGCTCGAACGAAGCCAAAGCGCGGCTTTCCAGTGCTTCCATTGTGAGATTTGCGGTTGTGACCGAGATAGATGCTCCCATGGCAGTGCCATGAACCTGCTTGTAGACAGTGCCCCGAAAGATGAAGTACGTGTTCTTCAAGCAAAACTGCAGAAGCTTCAACAGGTCCGATGGATCGATGGGTGTCCTAGCACTCAGTCCGTCGTCGTCTCGAAGCGCTGAACGGCATACCTCCACCGCCAGATCCACGGGGACGCTGGTAAACAGTGATCTGACGTCAAATGACACCATTATCTCGTCGCTGTCAATCGTGATTTCGCGTATTTTTTCAGTAAAATCAAAGGAGTTGCGTACGAAAGTCGGTCTCTTGCCAACGAGTGGCGAAAAAACTTTGTGCAAGTAGCCTGAAAGCCGGTACAAGGGAGAGCGGGTAAAATCCACTATTGGTCGCATTGGAACGCCTGGCTTGTGGATCTTCGGGAGGCCATATAAAGCAGGGGCAGATCCATTGTGGCAGAGGAGCGTGAAGTATAACGACCTGTGCTGTGGTGGAACAAACTGGAAGACGTCTGTCAAAAGCCTTTGCAACTCTCGCTCTACATTGAGTGTAGGGTCCCGCTTGAGTCGCATGTACGTGCCATCATCCTCCAGAAGCTTCGTCATTTTCTCAACGTAGTCGCTGTGGTTTAGAATGACGGTGGCGTTGCCCTTCTCAGCAGGTAGGATTACGATATCCGTATTGCTTTGCAGGCTCCTGACTGCATCACGCTCCTGAGCAAGGAGTGGGGTGGGGTGCCGATGTGGCAGCTTGGCGAGTATGCTGATCGCACGGGTACGAGCTTCTTCTCGGCGATTGTTTTCCACACGTCCCACAGCCTGTTCCACGGCACAGATGATTTTTCTTGCGTCCGGAGCCGCTCTCGTATTGAAGTTCAAACCAAGCTCCAGAACGGCGAGCTCTGTTCGAGTAGGCCTATACGAAGACAGATTGTGGACGGTGGGGGTAGGTCTGTTGGCCGGACTCCTTTTACGGCCAGGTAGCAGTCTGATTAGCTTCTCTTTGTGTGTGCGCCCACGCTGACCAGACTGTAGACTAGCTACGAAGTTCGCGTGCAACTGGATGCTGACGAACTCGTTCGGACACTGGTGTTCAAGGCGGCGACGGGAAAAAAAGGCTTGGTTCTGAAGGTGCCTTATTGAGTCCTTGCACTCCAGGATTCTGGCTTGAAGCAACTGTCGTTTTGCTCTTGACACCACGCTATGACCGAAGGGCGTATCGACCGGTCGTAGCAAGCGGAGGGACCGCGGGGTTAGGTTCCTGGCTTTGCATATGAGGTTGAATTCTAGATTTGTGAGGTTTGCGGTTGTGACCGAGATTCAACCCCATATGCAAAGCCAGGAACCTAACCCCACGGTCCCTCCGCTTGCTACGACCGGTCGATACGCCCTTCGGTCATAGCGTGGTGTCAAGAGCAGAACGACAGTTGCTTCAAGCCAGAATCCTGGAGTGCAAGGACTCAATAAGGCACCTTCAGAACCAAGCCTTTTTTTCCCGTCGCCGCCTTGAACACCAGTGTCCGAACGAGTTCGTCAGCATCCAGTTGCACGCGAACTTCGTAGCTAGTCTACAGTCTGGTCAGCGTGGGCGCACACACAAAGAGAAGCTAATCAGACTGCTACCTGGCCGTAAAGGGAGTCCGGCCAACAGACCTACCCCCACCGTCCACAATCTGTCTTCGTATAGGCCTACTCGAACAGAGCTCGCCGTTCTGGAGCTTGGTTTGAACTTCAATACGAGAGCGGCTCCGGACGCAAGAAAAATCATCTGTGCCGTGGAACAGGCTGTGGGACGTGTGGAAAACAATCGCCAAGCTGCCACATCGGCACCCCACCCCACTCCTTGCTCAGGAGCGTGATGCAGTCAGGAGCCTGCAAAGCAATACGGATATCGTAATCCTACCTGCTGACAAGGGCAACGCCACCGTCATTCTAAACCACAGCGACTACGTTGAGAAAATGACGAAGCTTCTGGAGGATGATGGCACGTACATGCGACTCAAGCGGGACCCTACACTCAAGGTAGAGCGAGAGTTGCAAAGGCTTTTGACAGACGTCTTCCAGTTTGTTCCACCACAGCACAGGTAGTTATACTTCACGCTCCTCTGCCACAATGGATCTGCCCCTGCTTTATATGGCCTCCCAACGCCTCTAAATTATAAACTTTGGGCTTGGACGTCGCTCAAGTGCCACATGGGCTTTGAGGGACGCCGTAGGGCAGGACTCCAGACAAATTTAGACCACATGAGCTCGTTTGACGTGCGCTGGCATTTTACAGCACCGGGGCGCTTTTGTATTCCGCCTCCACCGAAATACGACCGCTGCAGCCGGGATTGAACCCGGGACCCTGGAATCAGCAGCAGAGCGGCAAAGCCCCTGAGCCATCGCTGCGAGTAGTCAGTGCCTCTACCTCTGAGTAAAACCTCGTGTCGTTTGGCGCAAGAAACCGCACTGAAGCGACTGGCGGTCGTGTGGTATGAAGGGTTATAAGAAAATTGTTAAAGTTTTCTGTTCTTGGCGTTTTCTAGAGCGCATACTGCGCGTTTGCTCCAAACATTTTACTCTCTAGAAATGCCTGTGCACTGTCGCGCTCGATGCACACTGAAAGAAATGAAGAAATATATATCATGATGTAATTAAGATTAAAGCCTCGCCTAATTTTAAAGCCAGCACTTTAGACCGAGCTGACACTGCATCGCTATTCCTTCGTATGGCATACGTCTCTCAATAAAATTTGGTGGTTATGCCTTTTAACGGATGTGCGCTGATGCTAAGTTTGTTTGAAGCGGGAAAGTGTTTCACGAAGTAAATGCAGTCTGGTGCACTTTTTTCAAAAACTGCGCTAGAAAACCAGCGCCAAAAGAAACTCTAGATCGAGGATCAGCGCCGTCGACAGCGAACGTATAGAGCAGATCGCCACTGTAATTTCATAACAGCTGTTTGTATGGGATCGCTCATTTCGGCTAAGGCATGTGGTGCGCGCAAATAAAAGCGGAGCTTCACGTTACGTTGTAGAGCGTGAATACCTCTAGGCGTAGCCGTCCCGGACAAGAGGGCTCAGCAATGGTGCGCGTTGGTGGTACGCATGCCGAGTTTCTATCGGAGACATACCGAAAGCCCTTTGCGGCGGTATAAATCGATAAGTATGTAGCTTTACGTATACAATTTATGGAAAAATTATCCTTGCCATCTATGCATTGGTAGTTTTTGCCTAAGTAGTGATGACCTCTAGCTTTTGTTTTCAAATGTAGTAAACTTTGAACTTTGCATGCATAGCCAACTTTTGTAACGTGTCACTGCTACGTGATGGTTGAGCGTAATTATTGTTTTTTTTTGGTGTGTGTATGGGTGTTTGTGCGTGGCGAGGGAGGGGGAAGGCCTGGCGGAGGGAAGATGAGGGCGAGCATTGGTTCTATAAAGACGGCGGAATAGACAAATCTAGTGTAGCAGTCTTCTCGCATTTTTTTTCCGGTTATAGGCTTTTTGGGAGAAAAAGAAAAAGAAAACAAAATACATCAGCTGTACAATTGGCGGTGTGAGATAGCGCGAAAGGTAAAGGACAGATCTGTTCTGTACTTCACTTAGCTGACCATATTCTTTGGAAAATGCGCAGCAAAACCCAGACGCCAAAGGCGAGAAAAGCAATCCGAAGACCATCCTTCTCGCTCCGGCACTTCTAGAGTCCACAGCACGCGGATAAAAAAGACTGGGCGTAAAAACCAACAACTTGGATAAGAACGAACGAATTCATAATCTTGACGCATCGAAGCAGCTCTGTCGCCGCTCCGGCCATTTGAGCGGCAAGTCCAACAAACGCTTTCACCGCCTCTTTTTTTCTTTCTCCACTCTCGTATTTTGAGCGGAAAATGACGGCCCCTTTTTCAACGTATTTTTCCCTCCGATGTTCTCGTCGAGTATCCCCCCCCCCCCCCCCCATTCCTGAAACCTTGTGTTTGCCCTCAGTATTTGCGCTTTTGTTTACTCAGCTTTCTGGCCTTACGTGCGGTTCCACCGGGATTCCGCGTCTGGCGGAGCCTCCGGCCGCGCTACCGCGAAGCCGGGATGAAGTTCTAGACGACGGGAAGCCAGCGTCGATGCCCGGGAGCATTTTCTTCCTTTCGAGGAACAGCTTTTTCATTCCACGAGATCTCTCAGCGTCGGGGAAGGTTGTGTGATTCCTTTTTTTTCTCTCTCTCTCTATGTCTCCCTGCTCGCATTTCTTGGCGCTGAATGAAAAGAGCTGGGCCTCTTGTCTCATGCGCTGGCGACGAGCGAGCGCGTGGTCCAGCCGCCTTGCTGGCTGCGCACACCGCGCCGGAAAACCGCGTTCTTCTCAGCCTCCGTTCTGCTTCCAACTTTTCTCTTTGCTTTCGCGCCGCTTTCGGAAGCCGGAAAGCTTACCTCGCGATGCTCGGATGCCGGTGTCCCTGCTCTTTATACGGACGTATGTGTGGCGAGTGGCATTTCTAATGCATATGTGCGCGCTCGGGTGTCTGTTCGTGCTCGTATATGTGTGCGCGCGCGAGCATGCATGCCTTGATCGCGCGGCCGCCTTCTCCCACCTTGTTTCGGATTCGTCGCGCTCATGCGGAGGGCTTCGGTCGCTGCTGTGCTGTGTGTGGCAGTGATGCAATCCCTCTGTCTGGATCTCTCTCCGATGGGGCGCCGAAAATAACGCTCTTTCTGCCATGAGCGGGTCAGTGGGAGGCGGATGCAATCGGGCTCAGTCGCATATCTCCGGCGAATGCTTACCGAAGTGTATCGAACGAGTTAGTTACGCTTTGGTAAGCATTAACAGCATTGCCGGGCGCTTTGGTCTCGCCCTTATCTCCTCGCCTATTTTTTTAATCGGTGCCAACAACAGGTGCCAACCAGCAACGTGTTAGTCGTTCTTGTTCTGGTTGTGCTTCTGGCTGTGACCAGCACTGACACCGAAGCAGAAGTCGCTGGTGGTTTATTAGAAAAAAATTGTTGGCAGAAGTGAGTCACACCCTGGATCATTGAACGCTCTGAAAGCCTAATTGAACCCTGGTGCAAGCAGAAGTAATTCGTGTCGCTTTCAAAGAAGTGTGAAGGGCCGCATACGGGAGGCCCCGGCATTGCTGAAAAGAACTAACCAGGCGACCAGTGCCCAAGACATTTTCCCTGCCTTCAAATTTATTGGCCCGACATGTCGGCGAAGACGGCGGCGGGCGATGCAGAAGACAGATGTGCAAAGACCGCCAGACGGCTAAAGAGGAGAGGCTGCGCGCGGTGCCCTACGCAGCCGCAGTCATCCCTGCGGTTTGCGCCGCGCTTCCCCCCCCCCCCCCCCCCCCCCCCACCGGCGCGCGAAGACGGGTTCGTTTGAGCGTTTGTGTGTGCAGGCCGACAGGCGACCATACCAGCAGCGGACACGACGGGCTGCGTAATGGCTCGAGGTGGCGGAGGAGGTCGGCGGCTGGCGCCGGACGGACTGACTGCAGAGAAGCGTCGCCCTCCGAGGGACACCTGATCCCCTTCGACCCATCCCCAACGGCGCCATCGGCCTTCCCGTCGTAACAGCCGCGGATTCCTAGAAGTTTGGCGGGTGCCTTTGATCGGCTGTGTGAGCAGCGACGACGAAAAACCGTTGGGCGAGGATGACCCAGAGAGAGAGAGAGAGAGAAAGGGAATCTCCGGAGAGACGCGGCGGGGCCAACGAGACAAAGGACAGGAGTCGAGCAGAGACGGGCGAGGCGAACGGACGCAAGATGTCGCGCTGGTCTATAGTCAGCGAAGCCGGACTTCAGCGTCCGTAGCAAACTGACCGCCAGCCGAAACGCCCAAGAGTCCTATGGCCTCGACCCGTCACAGCACCGCCAGCCGAGAGACGCCGGGAAGAGAGGCAGAGCCCGGGAGAGCCGAAGCAGCCGCGGCCCGCCGACACGAGACGATTGGAGTGGAGCCCCGACCTGCCGGACGGACAACCAGTTCTCCTAAAAGCCAGCGGTGAGCGGACCACCAGTTACGCCTTCAGGCAGAGAAGAATAAATAATGTTTTGCCGGGTTACCGCCTTGTTGGCTCATTTCTCCTCGCTTCAGCAGGACCCGTAGATTTTGTGACTGACCCCCGACAGGTGGGAACGTCACAGAAGGAACAAAATTGGTTTGAGGCGGGGAACCCTTACAATCCAGGGGGGCTCGGTGGCTGATCACGAGGTAGTGGGTTCGATTGCGGTGGCGGCGGCAGTGGTCGAATTTTGACTAAAATGGGAATAAGGTCGTGTTCAAAAAAATCTGTACACCTTACAGCGAGTAGACCGTCGTGAAATTTCGGTGGACATAAATATGTTTTTTTTTACTTCATTGAAGGGGGTCCTAAGGCCGATACACAGAAGGGCTTATATAAGCAGGCGTAATTTGAAAACACGCTTTAAGGCATTAATTTGTTAACGCTTCCGTCCGGGGCCTTGAAGGACAACTTAAAAGGTTTAAGAATTTGAAGTTTGAAGTTTATTCATTGGTTTGTCATAGAGGTGAAAAAAACGCAATAAGGCAGGAGCTAAACGCATAGCCTGACAGGTGCTCCAGAACCATCGAGCAGTAACGGCAGACAGGATGCAATTTCACACATAACTAACAAGCACATACAATACATATCGTATAGACAGCAAACGTTGAAACTAAACAGAGCTCTGAGTGCTGAGTATAAAAGGGATAAGCGGTGTGAAACATGCCGGTGAAGCCTGCGATATCGTTTTGCGCTGGCTTTTGAAATAGTGGCATAGTTGCCGAATAAAGCGGCGTCAGCGTTCAGGCTTTTCTGCAGTGCACAGCGATTGGCAGATCCTCCGGTAATGACGTCACGTATGACGGCGCTGCGTTTCCTGCGAAGAAACGGTTGTTTCATGGTGAAAACCAACGCCATTGAAAGTGAAGCTCGCGAAGCATTGTTTGGCTGCATCGGACGGCGCGCAGCAGCACGGAGGCGAAGGCAGCAGACATCTGAAGTTTCGGCGACAGTGACGTCACTACGAGTTTCCTTGTATTCTTCAACGCAGTGAGGAGAAGCCTGAACATCGTCGCGATTTTAATCGACGATTACGTTACCATTTTAAATGCTAGTGTAAAAGTACTTTCCGTGCTTTAGCTAGAAGCTTCATAGATTCGAATTCTTGAATAACCTCGAATTCACAAAAAACCATTTCAGCTCCCATGGGGCAGCTAACTGGTATACATGCTGCTCATGCGTTCACAATAGCGTTCTGAAACAAATTAAACTTTATCTTTTACGATACAGAGAAAATTACATAGACCAGCTTAAGCTAAGCTCAATTATGCAACAATCGAGAGGTGCGCAAATAACTGAAGCAAGTGAATCAGCACAATTAGCAAATTAGCATGCTATACTGTTTTTTTCGGTGAGTCGCCTCCGGTGATAACCCACAAAGGAAACCAGTAGATCCTTGTTACATATTTATTCCATGAACGAAGAAGTCAATCACGAAAAGGAATTTAAGCAATAAGACCAACATCTGCATGACTCACTTAACTAAAAAACCATAAATAAGCACAGAGATGAAGATTCGCCCTTAAAAATGAGCTCAGATGTTGGGCCTGCCCTTTGGGCTATTCTAAGGGGCAGATTATAAAAATTTCCAGCGGTGAGAAATACCAGGAGTGTCCAGCGATGCGGATCCTAATCTGCCGAAGTGCTTCATCTTCCGCTAAAGAAGTTCCTTGATAATTATGCTATAATTGAATGGAAAGCCATGAATGATCCTTCCTTTACTGATCAGCCAAAGGAGAGAACGAAAGAACAAATCTTTCGGCAAGCTTATAGCAGGCGTGATGAAGAGGTTGTTTTGTCGCTCCTATCTGCATTGACAAACATACTTCCATGCTAAGAGAGAGATACACGCTGCACAGAACTGTTGTTGCAATTCAAACGAAATAGGAGAGAGATGAAGAGAGAAAGCTGTTTTCAGGGTGAGGCCCCGTGCATAATTGAAGCTATTGATCTACGGTCAATAGCTTCTCTGCTCACGACTCGTACGTGTGAGCGCGGTATGGCATCTGAACAAAACCGAGGCGTATAGCACATTCGCGTGCACTGAATAGCGTGCGGCCATTGCATTGTTCGTCAGTGGCACTAAGTGCCTTTACCTATCAGCGTTCCTTTCTACCGTCATAAAAGCGGCGTTACCTCGTGGCCTGCAGTTTGCGCAAAGGGGAAAGTGCCTCCTCTGCGTCTTGTCACTGCTGTCCGCTGTTCTCCCGTGGCCCTGCAGCACTGGGCACACAAAGAGCGGCGAAAGAGGACGAAAGCGTACCTGCGCTGCTTTGATTGGATCGAGAACTTCAAGGGCGGGCCGGGTCGTTTCACTTCCCTTCCATTAAAAAGGTGGCGTCACGCTATTATTGCCGAATGGCAGCCATTAACGCGCTCTTTCTTAAACTTCTTTCCACGTGTTGCATCGAAGGCACTTGTTTCGGTCAGCTTAAATCTCCGTCGAACGATATACGTATATTTCGCGAGAGGAAAGCAGAACTACTCCTACGAACGTCTTGACTCGAGTCCAGCCGCCTTCCTCTGAGTGCGGTTGGTACGTCCCGCGAAGTTAACAGGAGAATATTTTGTTACAATTGCAGCGCATCGATAGCATCCCTGATATGGCAGCAATCAGCGAGGCATGCCTACATGGTCATGAACGAACTGTGGATGCACTATTAAAAAAGCAAGAAAGCACGGAGGCTAACATAAGAGAAGTCAGGAACCGTTTCAGCTAAACAGTGCCGTCTTAGGCTATACTAACTGAAGCATGCAAATCTCGGTCGCACACATCTCTCCCGCAATGCGCGCGGCTTTGTACAGTCAGAAAACACAAGCAAAAATAGGCACAAAGAAGTGCGCAAATGATCTCACGATCAATTGCTTTTCGAAGATATTTTCAATCATCCGTGCCGTTCGTTTCCAGTATCTTTTTGTTCGAGGGCAACTATGGTGCACAAGCATTTTTACTTTCAGTGTGCTCCATGTATCACAAAAGTTGAGTTCAAGTGTTGCTGAACCTTATTGTTTGTCCCTAAGTGTTAATGTTTTCTACTTGTGCATTGCCTTCTCCTTAACATGCCACGTTAAACTGCCCCTGACGCCAGCTTTGACGGTGGGACAGTACTTCGAGCTGTCCTATGTCGTCAGCTCGCGGCACGGAATAGCACGGTACGACACGTGAAAAAAACAAAAACACGCTTTTATGTTGTGGCAGACCAGTGCCTACCGGGCGATTTTTTTTTAACGGTAACACATTTCTACTTTAGAAGAGCAGGTGGGCTGTACAGCTTGGTGGGCATCATGTACGAGATATAGCTCAATAATTAGACGAATAATTCACTAAAACTGTAACGAGGTAGTCATGTGGGCTAGTTGGTGTATTTCAGACATAAGTTCACCAGCGAAAGCACGAGACACGAAGAGAAGAACAACACAGGACAACGCTGGACAACGCGTTGCCCCGTGTTCTTCTTCTCCTGGTGTCTCGTGCATTCGCTGGTGAACTTATGTCTGAAATTCACTAAAACTGTCGCATCAGCTTTTTTTAACTTCAATTATCTGCGGCAAGATTATATTTCAGAATTAAAGACCGTCATCGTCGAAGGTGAGCCCACTTTTTTTTAATTTCCTTAATCGGCAATGCGGCTCAAAATATCGAACCTCGAAATACACATTTGAAAGTGTTGAGGTGGCGTTCCTGCATTACATATTTATAAAATGGCGTCGCTTCGCGTGGTATAAATCAAGGCAGCTTCCTCTGCATCATCAAATACACTAACGGTGTCTGTATTCAGTACATAAAAAATGCCAGCGATGCCATTTTATAAATACTGCATCCGAGAAAGCCAACTCAACGAGATCTCAAATGAGCACCTATGACGTTCGATATTTCGAATCGTGTTGCCAATTAAGAAAATTTAAAAACTGGGCTCACGTTTGTTAATGACTTCCCTAAATTTCGCAATATAAGCTTTCCGCCAATGAAATGAAAAAGAAAAGTTGTTTGGTCAAATTTAACTCATTTTTCGTTTAATTATTGAGCTCTATCACGTACATATTGTCCGCTTAGCTGTACAGTCCACCAACACAAACTGCACCAACGTACCTCAGGCAATTATCAAAATAAAATGTGTACACGCAAAAAATTCCGCCTGTATACCATCAAATTCTATGTTTCTGTGCCACAGATATATATATATATATATATATATATATATATATATATATATATATATATATATATATATATATATATATATATATATATATATATATATATAAACTTTCTTTTTAAGTAATGTTGACATGCCGTTCGGTCATATATCTCCGACAAGTTACATGATAAGTTCACTAAATGCAAAGTGTGCTTTGGGTAAGTTTGATTCGTCCCGCCAATTAAGCCTTGTGTTTCAGGGGATCAGCGGTTGTAAACGACGGGTCTTTTTCTTAATACGTGCTCTGGAATTGTGTTGTATGTATTTTTGTCGTAAACTTCGTTAAATGAGATTAAACGTTTCGTAGTGATGGGGCGCCGTTTATGGCGCCATATTTGTTTCTGTTGCATTTGACTACGGGGGCATTTTAGTCAGGCTGATTTTTGAGTGGTATGACTTATAATTAGCGTAAAAGAACATGCTTGTCTGCTGTGCGTCTAAACAAAATATCATTCATTAACGTATATTTAACGCTAGTATAAGAGCATGAAAGTCTTCAGGCTCCTTCACTTAATGGATAGCGACCGAAGTTTACTTTCTTCCAAAGCTTTTTTGTAATGAGAGGTCCCCACAATTTGAGTACGAATAATTTCCATATCTCCTCATTTTTTTCCTGCGCTTTGAGTTTGAGACTCTAGTATATATGGCGGTATATATGGCTCTAATATATATAGGCCTCCGTAAGCCGGGCCGAAAAGTCATTTTTTTAAACGATTGATCGGCACTTGAAGAATTTCCGCCATGGCGAAATAGTGTATGGCTCGAGGGAAGGACAGTAAATTTCAGTTACTGCTGTTTATCACCAGTTTGTATGTCGCTAGACACGTTAGTGGTTTCCGAAATATGTAGACATCAAAAGATTCTTCTTACTGAAGCGACTCAGTCTCAAACAATTCTGAGCGAAACATTGTTCATGCATATAGGAGTGGGCGTGTTTACCTGCAGCGTACCGCTGTTTTGTTCAGAAAGGACGAAATGTTGCTGCGTATATTACCCGCACAAATTGTGCACCTTCCCGCATTCAGCGCGGCGGCAAAGTCCCAAAGTGTCTGTTACTAAAACGATACTTAATATAGACAGTGCTCGTTTGGGTTGTGTGTACTGTTTCGTATTATCGCGGTTGTCTCTGTTCTACGTGATATTCCTCGCACGCTTCGCGGCCATGTAACTTGCGGATCCCGTTAATAGACAGAAAATACGACACTCCTCTTCGTGCCGCCCCGAGCTTCGACGTACACACTCTGAGGAATGAGGAAACGTTCTCCTAAATAATTGGGCTGATGCATAAAATCAAGTCCACTAACAGGGAAACGGGGAAGTAGAAGCTCTGAGACGAAAATTAGCAAGGAGGAAGATACATACTCCAGCATCATGTTCGACGCTACTATCCCAATGTTGTTTTCAAGTACTGTTGTTGACAAAAGACTTCAGGATATGCTAGCCGCAATCAGAATGCATAGCGTTTTTATCGGCCAATGGTTCCAGACAACACTAATGGAAGTGAAAGTTTGACTTGGCTTCTCTAATATGCGCTGGTGAAGTCAGGTGATAGTTGGTACGCATTTCATGAATGCGCCAAGATCTCCAGTCGCTCATCCTGAAGACTTTTTCTCTCAATAATACATAATCGGAGCTTCCCGGTGTGTGATGAGAAACGGGGGTGGTGGAATGAAATAGTTCTCACATGAAATGACAAGGTTTAAGGGTAGAATGCAAAACAAATACCACTGTCCACCCACTCACTGCCACCTTCAACCCGCCTCCCCCAGCCACCTCCACCCGCCAGAAGCACCGCCCCCCTCCGACAACCTTGACCCTCCAGAAAAATTCTGTCGCGTGTGTGAAGCCTCGCTTAGAGTAAAAGCATTCACTCTAGTAAAAACATCAAAGTAACCAACGAGAGTAAATCCTACTCTTGTACCAGCTTTAACGCATTAAGTTTCATGGTCGTCCTGTAATTTTTTTTTCTGAAAACACTTTTGTTCTTTCTTTTTGAACGGAGTAACTAAGTCGTAGATTCGCAGTATTTGGAACCCAGTACAATGGTGCTGTTTCTAACTATTATTCGTTCTATAGGTTGGCAATGAAATACACTCATGAAATACTGCTGCTGGAGCTGTTCACAGCATGCGAATGTTGTACTGAGTTGGTCGACAGTTGTCTGCTATCGCGTCCCGTTGGTTTATTTGGGAAGATTTTCACAACAATAGCTTGTACCAGCTTTAACGCATTAAGTTTCATGGTCGTCCTGTAAATTTTTTTTCTGAAAACACTTTTGTTCTTTCTTTTTGAACGGAGTAACTAAGTCGTAGATTCGCAGTATTTTGAACCCAGTAGAATGGTGCTGTTTCTAACTATTATTCGTTCTATAGGTTGGTAATGAAATGCACTCATGAAATATTGCTGCTGGAGCTGTTCACAGCATGCGAATGTTGTACTGAGTTGGTCGACAGTTGTCTGCTATCGCGTCCCGTTGGTTTATTTGGGAAGATTTTCACAACAATAGCTGCCCGGGGGACTCTCTTGGGGCTGAAAGGCGTCGCAGTCGCTTGTGCCAATTGAAGGCTCTCTCGTTGCCGCGGTGGCCGATTACAATTCCGCGTGGATAAGCCGCAAGGAGGCGCTGGCAAATATGTGCCCCGCCTGAGAGCAAGAACTCACCAGAATGTGCCTAAAAGCAAAAGTCTGCAAAAAAAAGTACACAAAGCAGGGAGAGGTGAGCCTTCAGCAGCAAAGATACTCCGAAAAAAGGAGACTAGCGTTGGCTCAGAATAAGTCGAGAGAAAGTGAGGATAACCAACAAAATTATAAAACTTAAGTTCGGTTAATAAATTAGCTAAAATCAAGGCGAGAGCTTTTAAAAAATGAATAATGCTTGGCTACCCTGGTTTAGAAATGGCTAGCGGGTGCCAAACGTTGGTAAACGTAACTTCGGCAAGTCCAGCTACAAAGGGAAAGTTTGTATCCGTCTACCTATCCTATTCACCTGCAAGGTTTTGTGATCCAGGTGGGGCTAGCTCATAAGAGCTGTTATGTTGTATCGAGAAGTACGAGCTCTCGAGAATGTGTTGTGTGTGATCATGGAATCCACGCAGCAGTAGAACACGTTCAGGCGAGTTCTATAATGTTAACGATGTAGTTTTGAGAGATTTTGAAAAACAATAAGTAACAATATTCAAGGTTACTGTGAACTGGTGTTCGTTGTGTTAAAAGACAAAGTATGATGGACGGAAAGGAAAAAAATAAGGTTAACTTGGCGACGCCCAATATGCAACCCTACACGTGAGAAGGGGTCGAAGTGCGAGATAGAAATGGTAAAGAGGAAGGTAGATCACTTTTGTAGCGATAGCCACATTGCGGTAGCATTTCGAGCCTTCAGTGTGGCGGCGCCGTGGCGGTGGCGGCGCCGCCACCCCGTGGCTGCGCCGCCACGCTGTCACGTGCTTGGTCGCGTGCTGCGGAGCAGCTGCCGGCAGTGCGGCGCCGTGGCTGATCACGTGGTTCGCCACGTGGTTGGTCACATGACCAGCCACGTGGTGCGGAGCAGCTGCTGCTACCGGCGGCGCGGCGCGCCGGCGAAACCGAGCTGCCACAGCTGTGCGCATGCGCCGTGTCAAGTGGGACGAAGATGAAGAAGGAACGCCCAGCGAAACGGAGCGGCGAAAGACTGACTTTGCAGTTCAACTGAGCAAGTTCCACTCGGTCAGCTGTAGCTATCGCGTCACTCCAGGTTTAATCAGAGCTAGACCATCGCCAATTTTTCCACGTGTCCGTAGTCCTTAAGTACTGGGTTAAAAAACTCACTAAAAGCTGCCATGCCACTTACGCATCTAGCCCACTGTGTGACTAACTGTAGACAGCACCTTCAGCCTTCTCATGGACTGCATGACTCTTCATTCAGGTTGTCTGTGCGTTAAACATTTTATTTTCGGTTAAAATTCATGAGATACCGGTTCGTAATTTCTCGTAATTATACAATCCAATGTTTCGTGTTAATGGTGGCGTTCTCTGTAGAAGCCATTCGCGGGTAGGGGGCGTCGCTCACAGACTTAGGTGCTGGGGTAAAAAGAAAATCAAATCTCCGGGCAGAACGACCTGCAATGAAGCAGGCCTTGGAAGCAGAGAAGCGATTGAAAGAAATTTATTGCATCGTGAAGATCCACGGCCATCATATTGCGTGGAACAAAAGGTCGCACGGCATGATCGTGAACCAATTATGTGCCAAGTATATGTGCTTAATCTAACTTAAACAGTAAAAGTGGCCGCACGAGCGATGTCTCTGCCAAGAGTATTTGGCTATAGCCAGACTAGTAAACCTTAAGGTGAAATCTAAATCCATATCCCTTCTCAGAAGGTTTGAGCTACCATAGTTAACGCAAAAGCTAGAAAACTCTGCACAATTATGACCCGGCCCAACTGCGCCAGATGTCTGCGAGCAAATAATCACCACGCAAGGTGTTCGCCTCGGTGAAAAACCCGCATTTGATAACCTGAAGGAAGCCACATGATAGGCTAAACATAGTTGTGCAACCTAGGCGTTTCGAAAGAGTTAGTGTCTGAATGCATGGTTATCGCACGTATCGGACGTTTCAGACACTAGACACTGGCTGCCTCATCGTAATGGCTTTTGCCTTTTAAAAGTTTAAATCATATCACCACAGAAATATTGTTATCCCTTGACTATCCTGAAGTCGTATTGAGCACCAAGATTACTCGGTACGTGCTTGTTTGTAGAGCTATACTTTTGTTTTTCAATCTATGTGACTATGTGAATCATGTGTAGTTGCATGAACTCCCTCGTTCCACCGTCTCCTTTTCTGTTTGACATCAGCCAAAACTTGTGTGTGATCAATCTTATCTGACGTAGTTAGGACAGCAAATTACTGTAATGTTCTACTTATAACCGGATCTCTAAAAAATCAGACAGCTTTTTATCGCTAACTATCGCGGATACTATATGTTTATTGCTCATGCGCTTTTAGTTATTGATGCTGACGTTTGTCCAAAACTTTGCCAGGGTTGATAACATCTCAAATGACTGCCACCTATTTCACCGGTGTTTTTAGTGATGGTCCCATGCAGATGTAATACTTTGCTAGAATACCCCGGGACTAAGAAACAGTCACCATGATTAGCAGTTGTGAAAAAAAACCCCGCAATCTTACGAATCCCTCTGAAGTTAGTTGAGAAACGTCGTAGACTAATAAGGCGGGGTTAACTTCAAAGACTAACAGATACCCTTTATGTAAAAGTATTTATCAGTGACAAATGTTGTACAGATGGAATGTAAGCCTTAGTAGCCTTCACCTTTCTGGTTCTTTTATCGGCTGATGGCTTTGTGTGGGGCCGTACTGACTGAAAGCCCGGAACAGCTGCTATGCATTTGCTGATAACTAAAATAGCGATTTCCGTGCCTGCTTCAACAAAATGGCTACCGTTTTAGTAAAGGACGGCTCTGTAAAAAGGTTTCGAAACGTACAAAATAACGCAAAGATATAAAAAAACGACAAATTTAGAAGTGCCAGAGAGGTTGGGGCAGGGTTTACTCCGCCGTGCAGTAGAAGAATGAGCAGCCACGAAAATGAAAAAAAAAGACAAACTTACATTCCTCATCACTGAGAAATCAAGCCAGAGACGAAGAAGGGAGAGGAAAGGTCGGCCGCAAAATAGAAAAGATAAAGAGCAGGAAACGGATCAATATGTTGCATACGAAAGCGTATAGTGTATTGTCCTTCATTCACCCACGTCCGCTCTCGGACTGACCGCAAACGGATGAACTCGAGCGCAACCGGCCTTCGACACTGCTCTTTATTCCTAACGTTTCCTTTTATCGCATCTTGTTTTCCTGCACTGAAATCTCGTATTGGTGCATCGTTCGACGCTCGCCGCCGCGACAGCGAGGGCTGGGCGGACAGCGGCCTGACACGTTCTTTCTTCTTGCGGAAGGAGGTGTCTTTGATGCGTGCGTTTGCGACTCACACACGCCCAGCGTGCCGCACGTGGCAGTGAGATCAATAGTTTTACGGTGGCCAGCGAACAAGTATGAGTAGGATATTGTATTTTTTAGCATAAAATCGTTCGCTGAGCCCTAAGTTACCGCGGTATTCATGCGTCCATTTTAGCGCATAAGTAAAGCACGCAAACACGCTTTTGCATGGATGTGCATCCGAAAACTGGTTCATTGCATGAATCTGTTAAAACAAGGGTTTGACTTCGGGCGCACCATGGCAACATTGTAGACCCGCTGGCGATGCATTTTGCAAGCAAGCGTGCAAGCATTACAGCTGTATAAATTGGTTTGTTTAGCAATCATGAATGTCATTATCAATGACCTGTAGAATTTTTATCAACTCAGCTGTGACCTGTTTTTGTTTTCTTTTTCGATACAAGAGCAACAATGAACAGTTGGGTTGATTCTAAATCGGTCTGACTTCTAATATTGCCATCGAATAATTTTGCTGCATTTCACTTCCTAAGCCGCCAAACCACTTGTAATGTAGTGCATTTCCCGCATCTGAAAATAATGTTAAAATCAGTCTCAGCGTTGAAGTGCCCCATATGTTTTTCGGTTACAGCAGCCAATAGAAAATAATGTAGCCATTTTTCAGCAGCATCTGCTATCGGAAACAAAGTGCCTTGTTGTAAAAGCCGCTGCGCTATCTTATTGATAAAAAAGCACTTTCTTGTCGACTTCATCTTAATTTGCGGATTCTTAGCCTATACAGACTTGTGTACAGGCCAAAACTAAACCAGCAACGGTCCTGTATCTTGATACATGCCGCCTTGTTCCCACTAGAGCCGCCGCGGTGGCTGAGTGGTTATGGCGCTTGGCTGCCAGCCCGAAAGATGCGGGTTTGATCCCGGCCGCGGCGGTCGAATTTTCATGGAGGCGAAATTCTAGAGACCCGTGTACTCTGCGATGTCAGTGCACGTTTAAGAACCCCAGGTGGTCGACATTTCCGGAGCCCTTCACTGCGGCGTCCCTCATAGCCTGAGTCGCTTTGGGACGTTAAACCCCCATAAACCATAAACCTTGTTCCCTCTAGAGATACACGGCAAAAAGTTCAGACAGTTGAGTTCAGTTGCCTAATCATAATCTTGCTCAGTTGTCGTTAAGATGTCGACGATGCCCGCGTTCTCGAACAGTGTTCCTGTTTCTAGGTACCGCACTGAATCCACTGATACATTGTTCCACTTGACGTCTGCAGAGTCAACCGACTTTTTTAAAGCACTCGTTATTTTATTCATGAAGATGCTGGTGGCTGACGCTACAATTCAGTTGCTCTGACCGGTACTTAATTGCCCCATAATCTGCTAAGGGTTGCTAACTTTCCGAGACGCTTACAATTGGCTCTTTCAGCACTCAGCCTTCCCAGACGCTCTGCTGATGCGAGCTCAGCGAAAGCACTGTTAACTCTAACTTTAATGAAAAGTTTCCTTCCTCTTTTATCAAATCCTTTAACGTCTATCCTTCAACTTGATGGACCCAGTATCTAGTAACATTTGAAAACTCGCCTATAGTATTCAAAGGGCAGTATTTCAGCTGCGTTATATTTCTCGCCACTGTCAGTCGGCAGGCTTATTATAGAAAGTAAGTAAACCATACTAAGTGCCTGTTGTTCTGGCACACTGAGGTTATTGTCATGTCATAGTTCTCGCCGCTGAAAACCGTTACTTCGCTACAACTAAATATGGTTACAGGACGTGAAGTTGCCGTCATAAGAGGGTTATTATGGGTCGGCTCGCTGTGAAATCTTTCCTTTCCTTCTTTCTATGCTTCACAATAAAATTGTTTCCTGACCTACGAATATCTTTGTAGAGTTGGCACCAAAAGCTCAAATGGCGCCCACGCTGCTTCCCTTTAAGAACGAATTTCCGGCTGCACACTAAGATGCTCAAGGAAACACAGAGAGGGATGGAGTTGTTGCGACTGCTCGCACAAGCTGTACGTCTGCAGAGGTCAACACAGGTGTCCTATGGTAGCGTGGGTACATTTCAAGATTCTCTGATTGATTATTTCTATATTCAAATGATGGATTCGAGCTATGATTTGGCGCTTTGAATATGGTGCATAGTTCTTGAGCAATGATGTCACAGCCGAGCTGAACCCTCATTGAGAGGTCTCATTTTACAAAACAAAAATGTGGTCAATAAGATCATTCCACAATGTTGCCTCACCTTACCGGACTAATCGGCCTTTGTTCAACAGCAGCGATGGGAAGTCTGAATTCCTCTGAGCCTATTTCGTTTTCTCCCATTCAGTGTAACGTATACGCACCACTTGATGCAAAAGTTAGCGAGCGAACGCCCCTGCGGCTTACGTGCAACCGCAACGTGTATGTCGGTGAAAGGGCTCCATTAATTTGGTCACGCCAGGTCATGAATGATAGCGGATTGCCTCTTCGACATCGTTCGGAAAGAAACAACCGACCGACAACGATCACTGCCTCGCTGTACGGCCAGGCGTTCACTGCTGTTTTCGGCGTCTTGCCCTGGAATCTTAAGCAACAGATGCTAGCATCCCGCTCGTAAAGCGCAATACCGTTTTGGACGTCCGCGTGTAGTGTTCAGTAAGCGAACTCGAGAAATAAAAAAAAACACATCAAAGCTATTTGGTCTCTGCAGATGTCTTTCTTCGTCGTCATCCGCCACCCACGGTTCCATTCCCTGCCGTTCTCTACGCCGCGCAATCAGTGAGGGGAAGAAAGCCAGTGGCTCGCCTTTCTGCTCGATCCCTCCATATTGTTGCGCAGAAGGATTCCTTCTATTCTCGTCGGTTTAGCTGACTCTTTCGTAGAAGGGCAAATCTGTGCCGACGAAGACCGTGAACACCGTGTACCTTTGCAGATACGCAGCCGACGCTGTTGAAATGATAGAGGGAGTAAAAAAAAAGCGAAAAGAACGATGGGAGCATAAGAATGGGATCGTCCCCTGTATTAATGGTTTATCAAATCGTACCCCGCTTTATTAACGGAGCTCGGAAGCTGCACTCCTGCTCTACTGAATTCCTACAGTTTTAAGGGTAAGAAAGACAGTACCCGCACTTAAAGGCGGGGACGCCGACTGCGGCAGTATTGCTGAGCTTTGCGAAAGGGAATTGGTCAAGACCTAAAAAGCCTGGTTTCATCACAGACTGCCTCGCTGCTTGAGCCATGGACCAGTGGGAGCGGTGAGAAAATGTTCCACGCAGAACTGAGCTTTCCAGTGGTGAGAGTCACGTGTGCAGCTGCTTTTCAGGACGCAACCTGGCCGTTAATTTAGTTTTCCGTGCTACATATATGGGCTAGCG
>NC_135497.1:186619608-186634608 GCF_052857255.1 Amblyomma americanum
CTTGAAGAACACCAGGTGGTCTAAATTATCCGGAGCCCTCAATTACGGCGTCCCTCATAGCCTGAGTCGCTTTGGGACGTTGGATAAAACCAGAACCAAAATGAACGACCGTTATAAAACCATAATACTTCAGGGCTTCTTCACCTCCGTGATGTTTTGGAAGAGCTTCATACACTGTTCAAGAGTGGCGCCACCGTCACTTAATGGTTTTACCGGCGACACCGCAGGTGTCTTATCCCGCGTACAATAAGTCATTGTGACAGGCCACATGGAAAGTTTTAAGGGCCACTGTCTGCAGTTATTAAAAAAACTCCACAGTTAAAATTGTACCCCCATCGTCTGCTTCATTAAGGGGACCGTGGGTCCCGACCATTATCTTTTTTCCCGTGCTTGTCCTATAGTTATAGTTGGAAAATAAGCACTGCAGAAGAGTCGCAGAAACGACAGTCTCCGGAAGTTTCGAACGATAGGACCCGCACACTGCCAGAAATATAATGGCAGCTCGAAGCAGTTTCGCATAGAGCGGCGGCTTTAGCGCCAGTCGCTGGCTCTTATGAGGCTGTGACAAAAGTTTCGTGACTAGAAGAAGCATTCAGGGACTATGGTAAAACTCATATAACGAGTGCGAAGTCACTACTATGCACAGTGAACGTTGTCAATGAATTCGCAATGACATTTCATGTGTTTTTTTACCTCGCAATCGGTTCTTAATATTCGCCCCAGGAGATTCTCTAATCTGTGGTCTTTTGTTCTTTGGAAATTGGATGTAGCGCTATTAGGAAGCCCACGTTCTTCTTTGTTGTGTCGCCCTCTCTCTGTGATCTCTCAGAGAGGGCGATACAACAAAGAAGAACGTTCTCTCTGTGGTCTTCCTAATAGCGCTACATTCAATTTTCAAAAAATGAGTGACCAACTAGCCCATCGCCAAGTTCTGCTTTGGTGCCTTGGCTTATAACAAATAATTCCCAAAATATGTCGTTTATGATCAACAAAGTATTTCAAATCATTTGAATGCGTTTTTCCAATTTTTTTTCAGCCCACTTGAACACGTGCAGTACGATGGTTCTCCAGAAACAAGGCGAATATGATTTAGCGTATTTACCTGGTGTTTTCCTTGCGTTTTTTTTTCGGTGGAACAGCATCAAAGTGTGTTGCTGGGTGAATTAGTACTGCACTTAAAACTGCGAACATCTCCAGGACCTGGTAACATCCCCAGCTGTTCCTTCACCTTTACGCTCAAAGGCTCTACAAGTTCTCAGTGGTCATACTCTGCCAGCTGAGTTACTGAATTCCAAAATCACAAAGCTGTTCTAACTTCACATCAGAACGGCTCTAGGAAAGGTTACACAACTGTAACGCAATTAACTTCACTTGTACACAGCTTCGCAGAAGTGCTCAATTAATGAGCACAAATAGATATCATTTTTTTTTTAATTTCACTAATGCAGTTGACTTAGTTTTGCATGCCAAGCTAACGGTAAGCCTGATACGCATGATATCAGGATTTTTAGTGTTGCATGGTAAGCCTGATACGCGGAGCTGTTTAAACACGTCTGTACACAACCAAGCGTAGCTGCCAGCTGCCATCTAGCCCGCCACAACACTAGTACATGTCACGTGACCAGCGCACCTTCCAAACTGCCAGGGCACCTGCAAACTCGGCGCCGTCACGTGGTCTCTGACGTCAGTCACCACGTAGCCCATCGAAGAATTTTGTGACCAACCACGCCGTGTTTTTATGACTAAGCACCTGCCAACTCGTCCATGTCACATTGTCTCACGACGTCCCACACCCCGTTGACCAATCAGCGCTAGGCCATGTCACCTGACTCTGTGACGTCATCACTGTGTCTATAAATAAGCGAGTTTCATGACTAATTATGACGTGTTTTTTCCGTGGGAAGGATTCGAATGGTATCGCAGTAATAAATGCCAAAGCAAATGATCCGCGCTTCAGTAGGCTTTGCCTAAGTCAAAAGTACTTTATGTTTCGGCTAGCTTGGTTAATAGCTAAGATAGATTCGTAAGACGGCGAGAAAGGAACAAGGACAAGAAAGGCACAGGACAACAGCGGGAAAGACGCCAACTTTAAACTGTGGTAAATTCGCACAAGCCCTTGCATTTTTATGAAGCACCCGAGCAGTATCACACAAGCGTATGACAAAAAAAAAACGACATCAGTCAGCTACAGACTATGTCCGCTACTGCTGACGGGCAGAAAAAAACAATTCATTTACCCGCCGCGGTGGCTCAGTGGTTAGGGCGCTCGACTACTGATCCGGAGTTCCCGGGTTCGAACCCTACCGCGGCGGCTGCGTTTTTATGGAGGAAAAACGCTAAGACGCCCGTGTGCTGTGCGATGTCAGTGCACGTTAAAGATCCCCAGGTGGTCGAAATTATCCCGGAGCCCTCCACTACGGCACCTCTTTCTTCCTTTCTTCTTTCACTCCCTCCTTTCCCATTCCATTATGGCGCGGTTCAGGTGTCCAATGATATATCAGACAGATACTGCGCCATTTCCTTTCCCCCAAAATACCAATTATTAATAATTATTGTAATAGATCACGCCACCCGAAATATATAAAACCATAGTTGTTGGACTGAGTGCCAAGATTATCTGAGCGCAAAAAAAATAAAAATAAAATACAATCCTTTCTTAGATCTGGCATTGTACGGCCAGCATAGATGGTCGTTCATGAAAACGAGCCCCAAGTCTAAGAACTGCAGTTCGCTATTAACTTGTACCTTCCATGTAAACGTGAGGCCCTGGCTGTTACTGGTGAAAACGGATAGCGTCCTTGTTACTGCCGCTGCTAAATCAAACACTGGAACCTCCTTCACAATAATAAAATAATCATCCACATATATAAAAACGGAAACAACTTGCAGGTCATTTAGTTGACTTTTGATGTCTTTCCCAATACCTGACAAGAAAATGTCACAAAGTACAGGTGCCACAGAAGAACTTATACGAACCCCTCTGTTTTGAAAAAAGAAGCTTCCTTCAAGCGAAGTGGCGATCCAGTTCAAGTACAATTCTAGCGAGGCTGCAAAGTTGTAGCTGCTAATTCCAGCTGCATTTAGAAAGTGGACTTCACCGGTTGTCATGATTTTGTCTCTGACCGCCCTTAGGAGACCTTGATGAGGGTTTGGGTTTATGGGGGTTTAACGTCCCAAAACAACTCAGGCTATGACGCCGTAATGAAGGGCTCCGGAAATTTCGACCATCTGAGGCTCTTTAAGGTGCACTGACATCGCACAGTACACGGACCATTATAATTTCGCCCCCGCCGAAATTCGACCGCCGCGGCCGGGATCGAGCCCGCGTCTTTGGGGTCAGCAGTTAAGTGTGATAACCACTGAGCCACCGCGGTGGCAGTCTTTGATGGGGAACAGAATTATATAATTCTTCAATGTCGATGAAGAAACCATTGCATTCCACGGGAAGTAAAGACTCAAGTTGCTGCATAACGTTCGAAGAACTGCGCACAAGGAAGGGATCATTGCTCACCAGTGTACCGAGGTGTGTCTGAAGGTGGGAACTGAAGACGTGTTGCCATGTTCCCCTTTCCGAAACAATGGTGCGTAGCGACATTCCAGGCTTGTGGGTTTTAACCGTGAAGATTAGTTGAAGGAAGCCTCAACCTTCATCTTTTGCTCGCTTCTTGATGGCATGCAAGTGCAAATCATTCAGGATCTTAAGATGTCGTTTTCTAGTACGTGCATTAAACTGGACCTGCAGGCTTGAAGTTCCAATACACTGTAGCGCAGCAAAAGACGAGGACACAAGAGACGCATCACATTTATACACCAGAAAACAGTAATCACACGTGCGAACAGTATCGATTTCTTAGAAAAACGAGCTTTTTATCTGAGAGGAGAATGGAAGGTGTGCTTACACACGAGCATCCTGACCTATTTATCTTTTCGGCTTCAATGATTTCGCGCGTTAACCTTTCTCAACTTTTTCCTATTACAAGACTTTTATCAAAGAAAGGCTTACAGGGTTTTGACTTGCATGCGAGAATGTGGTCAACCAGCGATCCGCCTTGCCCGTTTCTGACGTTGCGAGCGTGTTCCATTAGGCGCTCGTTCAGACATCTCCCCGTCTGGCCGATATAGTGTTTCCTGCATGACAAGGGAATTTGATATACAACACCTTCATCGCACGTGACGTAGGGCTTCTGGTGCCTAGTTGCGCATCCGCGCGCTTTGTTGGTGTTGGTTTTTCCCAGTTTGCACAACGTTGCAAGTTTTTTCGGCGCCGAGAACACGACGGTCGCATTCGCTCGTTGACCAATTCTTTTTAAATTGTGGGAAATCTTGTGTAGATAAGGTAATACAACAAGGTTTTTCCGTTCACGAGGAACTGGGTTTGGATTACATTGATTTTCTGGTTTCATTCTCTTAACAAGTTTTTCTGCAACAGAAACTTGAACATGGGAGGGGTAACCGGCATTAGTAAGCCTCTTGGACTGCTCTTGAAAACTATCGGTCATCATGTGCGGACAAGATTTCTGGAGAGCGTTTCGAAAACATAAATTGACAATACCTCTTTTTATCAGTTTTGAATGAGCGGAGTGATATGGCAGCATCGGCTTGTTGCTTCGCGGCTGGTAGGCCCAGCATATGTGATGAGCGTGAAAGGTGAAGTTGATATCTAAAAATCTAATGGAGTTATCGATGGGCAATTCGCATGTTAAAACAAGCGGTTTAAAATGTTTTGTCATGATAGTTAAAATGCTATGAGCCTTTGACTCAAGTGAGCCTTGGTCACACTTAACAAGAATAAAAAAAGTCATCAACAAATCTAAAGACCTTGATTACGTCCAAGCTGTCAAGGTGGCTGGAAACAGCCTTGTCAAGTTTTGTTAAAAACAGATTACTCAGAATTGGCGCTAATGCACGGCCCGATGCATATCCCTTCTTTCTGAAGGTAGGGTTTTCCTTCCCAGTTAATGAACGTTGACTGCAAGTAAATAGCTAAAATTTCTAAAAAACTGCTCGCCGACACACCCGCCGCATTCTGGAAAGCAACACACCCGAACTCATCTATGCACTCCTCTACACAGCACAGCACAGCACCTTGTAGTTCGGGCAGCGAGTAATATAGATCCTTAACATCCACTGAAAATGCAACCATGCTGTTATCAGAGCGCGACCGAACAAAGTCTAAAATTTCGTCAGATTTCTTAACCATAAAGGGGTCGTCAAGCGGTAAAAAGGTTAAGTTTGCTTTGTAAGTACATTGAAACCGTTTTTTTGCCATGTGCCAGTTTCAGAGATGATCACCCTGAATGGTTTTTCCGTTTATGGGTTTTTGCACTGAAAAAACACGTCTAAAAAATCTTTTCGTGCATTCGCCTATTTCTTTAGCCAGCTTGGTAAGGTTTAACTTGTTGCATAGCTTCTTCGCTTTAGCTTTTACTTTTGACATCATTACTTTGTTTGCGGCAAGTTAAATACAGAAGACACGTGCTTTCGTCAGCCTTGGACTTGTAAAGTTCACAGGATAGAATCGCAAAGCCACCTTCTTTGTCAGCAGGCAGCACGACCAGGTCCTGTTCCTTGATGAAGGACTCGACGCGCTTGAGGGGTAGCTTGGAAGATCCTGGCTGTGAGCACTGCAAAACGTCGACTCCTTCTGAAATGCAGCGGGGCCGTGTTCCAGTTGCGTTGCACGCTGCGATACTTGGCGTACCATCGCAAGTAGTTGTGCAGCTGACGGCTTGGGCTCCACAGCAAACTTTGGTCCTAACGATCTAAAGTCCTAAAGTTCTTGCTGGTGGCCGCTAAAGCTTTTTCTCGGAACGAACCCGTCGGCAGCACAGCGAAACCACCTTCCTTGCCATCTTGGAGCACTAGAAGACCACTTTATTTGAGAGCGTTCGATGCTTTTCCAAGCAGCAGGTTTCTCAGGGTGGTTAGCCCCGACGCAATCTCGGCACGCAGGCGACCCTGTCACCTATGGTCCTTTCTTTTAACGCGATAGCGTTAAAGAACCCGTTACCCAGGAAAATCCGGCGCCGGCGTTGTGATGTGGAAAATCACGAGTATGTCTCTGGCAGGTGGTGCCCAGAAAGCAACCTAGGGAGGCAGGTGGGGCCACCTAGGTCACGGGAGCTTGTGGCGTCGTCTCAACCTGCCCACCGGATTGTGAGCAAACTGCCCACTGTGGCAGGTGGCTGATAATTTATTGATTGGTCGCTCGGGAAGAGCAGCACGTGGGCAAAGCCAACCTCTGGGCACACCTGCCATCGCAGGGTAGTGGCGCATTGCTTAACCGCTGCACCACTGCGCCATGAGGGGTATGAGGCAGGAAAGTATCCTAGGGGTGGCCCAAGGGGTCTCGCCCCGTCCCCCCTCAAAATGAAGCCCCCACCCCCCCCCCCCCCCCCCCCCACCCCCCCCCCCCCCCCCCCCCCCCCCTGTTCTCTTGGCAGTGTTCAGCCAGCTGCCCACATACCTCCCGCCAGCTAGAAGAAATTACCTTGGGCCACTCCCGAAAAAAATTCCTGGCTACGTGCCCGGTATAAGGACTCCCAGGGATCTATAGACGTAAAGCAGAGAATGACCTGCATATATGGCAATTAACCAATTACGCTATCGCGTCATACCCTTAAGGAGGAGCTTGTCTCTTTCATTTTTTCTCGCTCCGTTGCATGACCAGAAACTCTTGATGCTTGACGCACGGCGGGAAGCTGAATTTTCGGCACTTTTCCAAAACTTCCTCGACTTTCTCTGAAGAAGCGCCTCTTCAAGAACGGCAAGCCTGCTGGAGCGGTCACCAGAAACCTCCTTAGGCCGGGAAATCAGCGTCGTAAACGCACGTTGCCAGAGAAACTCAGTAGTTCTTGGCGCCAGCCTTTCAATTTATTCTAGCCGCCCGTGCTTTCTTCTTGGTTCTCTTCCAAGCAGCACAAGGACGCGTGCCCGATCATGAAACATCAGGACTGTCCTCTAGTACTCAGACTTGAGGATCTTGCAAATGCGCCTTATGTGCCACGATGGCTGCACAACATCGATGAGAGCTTGAATCTCTAAGGGAACGACTTTCCGCTTCAAGCAGAATGTCACCACTAGTGACTGGAAGGTGCATACGGCAATAAGGATTGAACATACAATGACAGGGTCGGTGCGGAAGGTTTGATAAAGGAAAGAGCCCAATGCAGAAGAAATGTGCGCGAGAAGTACTTTGGTTTGTGCTAGTTGGTTCATAGCTAAGGTTGATTCTGAATACGGCGCAAAAGTGACAGGGACAAGGAAACCACAAGAAAACAACGGGACAGGCGCCGACATTCAACTGAGGTTTATTCGCCCAAACTCTTGCATTTTCATGAAGCACCCGAACCATATCACAGACGCCTATTACAAAAAAAAAAAAAACAGCAACAACAGTCACCGTACAGACTATTCGAAGCTCGTCAAAAGAGCGATAATTTTTTATTCCTTTCAAAATGCTCTAGGAAAGTCATGCTATCAAACGATGTCTCGCGCCCGAGTTCAGAGGCTGAAAGAAACGGGGTACCCACCCCTTTTGATTTTGGCTGTTTCTGAAATGTTTCTGCAGAAAGTGAAGCGACTTCACAATAAAAGAAAACACCAGAAGTTAGAAAGAAACCTGTGCAAGTCATTCCTTATATCCAAAAAGTGTCCAATGGCATCAAAAAAGTTGCAAGTAAATGTCAGGTTGAAGTTGTGTTTTCTGCGCCATACAAGTTTTCGAAAATTTGCAGCATGAAACCGCCAGAAAAACGACCGGTTTGCACTATTAAACATCAAAAGAAGTACACCAGATGTAGATCGCGAGTTCTGTACCAGATTCCCTTAAGCTGCGGTCTCATTTACATAGGGCAAACCGGTCGTTTCAGTGAGTGTGCCTGTGAACATTTGCGGAATGTGGACAACAAACATGGAAGCTTCCTTGCAGACCTCTGCAACACCTTCCAAGAGTGTCGTCCGGAACTAGATAAGACAATTTTTTTAGATGCGGTAAAGATAGTACAGCGAGAAATAGTTCACGCCTATTTTATCAAGAAAGGGGAAACATATGCGTTAGCAGGCCATCCGTATACGTATCAGTGACACGGAGGCGGCTTTTGTCGAAGGGCTTCTTTAGATTTAAAAATTTCGAAACTTCCTGGGCATATTTTCTTGTACTTGACAGTGTTTTATTGGCTTTTCATTCTTTTAGAAGCATGCAACTCTTTTATTAGTTTGACGCGGAGTCGATATCTCGAAAGATTTAAATTTTCATGTGCTCCATTTTTTCCAAGTTCTTGTTGGTAAATTTTTGTTTCTTCATTATCACTCGTTTAGTTAATATAGGACTGTTGCAATAATTTTAGCGTTCTGTTTGCTTTGGACTGCACCTTTGTGTTGTGCGGATGAATAGCGCCAAAAGTCTAGGTTATTTTTTGTGTGATAGGTTTCTGGGATATGGCTCGGGTGCTTCATAAAAATGCAAGGGTTTAGGCGAATAAACCACAGCTGAAAGTCGGCGCCCATCTCGTTGATTTCTTGCGCCTTCCTTGTCCCTGTCTCTTTTGCGCCGTCTTCAGCCTCAATCTTAGTTAAGTCAGAACCCTCCGCATTCAACCACTACAGGCCTAATGAAAATATGCATGTAATATCGAACCACCGCGGAACGGGCGTTCGATGGGGTTGACCATGGCATGCGGTCATTGCCCGTGCCACGGAAATGCACTGAATCGGCCTTGCCGTCTCCAGTAGAATGAATCTTGATGGCTTCCGTAAGAAACCTTCTTTGTGGAGTTTCAATTGTTTTGCGTATCCAGTAAAAGAAAGAAGGAACTTAGACCCTTATCTCGTTCATTTCGCAATTCATAGCGGCGCCAGCGGCATGCTGGCAGACAAAAGATATCACGAAACAGCGAAGCAGCGTCTACCTCAGGGAAAATCATTGACATTATTCACGCCTATTTCATCAGCGTTCAATTTCTCCTTGACTTCCCGTAATATGCAGGAATTATAAATTGAGGTTGATGTCATGACGGCAATGTGCCAGAGGTTGATGCAACTTATGCTTAGAGCGCCGTACGCTAAATCAGGAGGTCGCGGGTTCGGACCCCACCGGGGGAATGTAGTTGCTTTTCTTTTCCCTTTTAAACAATTATCTGTCAGCCATAAAACAATTACACTATTATAAACCATTGATTTCACGCCAAAATAGATATCCCCTAAGCTTTCCCTGGATTCAGTGGCTGTTGTCTTCTTCCATATATTACCCTGCAAAGAAAGCATGGGAAGCGGTCCTCTGGCGAGGAGATCGAATCAAAACCTACGTGCTTGTTTGAAGAATCGTGCGGCGTGTTCAATTTAGCTGAGAGAAACAAACGCTACAGGTGTACGCCTGTGGTTGAACCAAATCGATAACTTCGTCTGCAGATGGAAGTGCCTTGTCTCCGTATCACTACATCACACGCGTGCATATAATATTGTGACAGTTGTTACACTGAAAAGGAACTGCAGCGGCTGAACGAGGGCACCAGAGAAACGGACCTACACTTCAGCGTCGCCCACTTCTAGAGGCTGCGATCTCTTTCTTCGTCTACTTCCAATCCTCGTGTCACTGCCCCCCTCTTCAGGAGCATCGCCCCGATGCGGTGTTACCGTCAGACCGAATAGCGGGGAGAAAAAGTGTTCAAGAGGTACACCATGAGTCTGACATCACGGAATATGACTACATGCAGCCGGAAAGTCACTCGGGGGGTCGCTCGTAGTACGGCTTCATTCGCACCACATGCACAACGTCGCTGCGCTTGCCGTTGTGCGATGAACGAGCTGGCGAGGCTGGTGCAACTTCGTACGTTACGTCGCTGTGGCGGCGGACAACAAGGTAAGGGCCGAAGTAGCGGCGCAGTAACTTTTCGGACAGCCCGCGACGACGAACGGGCGTCCAAACCCACACATAGTCGCCTGGGTGGTAGGTAACGTAGCGGCGTCCAAGGTTGTAGCGGTCAGCATCGATCTGTTGCTGACGATGAATGCGGTGTCTGGCCAGTTGCCGTGCTTCTTCCGCGCGCTGAACATAGGTGGCGACGTCGACAACAAGTTCACTCTCACTGTCAGGGGGGTCCACGGGTAGCATAACATCGAGGGGGGTGGTAACCTGTCGACCGAAGACTAATTCGAACGGAGTGAACTGCGTCGTCTCTTGCTGCGCGGTATTATACGCGAATGTTGCGTATGGGAGAATTTCGTCCCATGTCTTGTGCTCGATATCAATATACATGGAAAGCATGTCGGTCAAGGTCCTGTTGAGGCGTTCTACCAAGCCATTTGTCTGCGGGTGGTAGGCTGTTGTACGTCTATGGCTGGTGTGCGTGAGCTTGAGTACAGCCTGAGTGAAGCGGGCCGTAAATGCAGCTCCACGGTCAGTAATGATAGCTGCAGGAGCGCCATGACGCAGGACGATGTTGTGGACGAAGAAGTCGGCAACTTCAGCAGCAGTACCGTTTGCAAGTGACGTGGTCTCAGCGTATCGGGTCAAATAATCTGTCGCGACCGCAATCCACCGGTTTCCTCTGGTCGACTTCGGAAAAGGGCCGAGGAGGTCTATGCCAATTTGCTGAAAAGGGGTATTTGGTGGTGCTATGGGCTGCAGAAAGCCGGCTGGCTTCAGAGGAGGAGATTTGCGCCGTTGGCAATCCCGGCATGTTGTTACGTATCTACGCACGGATGGGAGTAAATTGGGCCAGTAATACTTAAGCCGAATCTTTGCCAGTGTGCGACTAACCCCCAAGTGGCCGGCGGATGGTTCATCATGACAAGTGCTTAAGATTTCGGAGCGTAACTGGGATGGCACAACAAGCAGAAACGTCTCTTTGTTGCTGTCAAAGTTGCGCTTGTAGAGGACTCCACGCCGCAGAATGAAGGTCTGTAGTCCACGGCGAAACACACGAGGTACATGAGAATTCAAACCCTCCAGATACTTAACGAGTGGCGCCAACTCAGAATCTGCTCGTTGAAGCTGCGCCATACGGGAGATGCTAATGGCACAAAGAACTGGGCAATCTTCGGGGATGTCTTGCGTAGCCGGTTCCACAGGCGCTCGTGATAAACAGTCCGCGTCCTGGTGCTGCCGACCCGATTTATAGACGACCGTAACGTCGTACTCCTGTAAACGGAGGCTCCATCTGGCCAACCGGCCAGAAGGGTCTTGAATGCTGGCCAGCCAGCATAGCGAGTGATGATCGCTGACAACACGAAACGGTCGGCCGTAGATGTAAGGTCGAAACTTACTCAGAGCCCAGATGACGGCAAGGCACTCTTTTTCGGTCGTCGAATAGTTCCGTTCCGATCGAGAAAGTGTGCGGCTCGCGTAGGCGATTACTCGCTCTGCGCCGTCCTGCCACTGTACGAGGATCGCTCTGAGGCCGACATTGCTGGCGTCAGTGTGGACATCAGTCTCTGCATTCTCGTCAAAATGAGCTAGTATTGGTAGACTTTGAAGGCGGCAGCGGAGTTCCTCGAAGGCTGCGTCTTGGGCACTTCCCCATACGAAGGGTGTGTCATCTCGAGTCAAGGCAGTCAATGGCTCAGCTAGGCGAGAAAAATCTTTAAAAAAGCGGCGGTAATACGAGCAGAGGCCCAAAGAAATGTCGGAGGGCCTTCTTGTCGGTTGGGCGTGGGAAACTGGAGACGGCGGAAGTCTTGTCGGGGTCTGGAAGAACACCTTGTGCGCTGACAACATGTCCTAAGAAACGGAGCTCCTCGAAGGCGAAATGGCATTTCTCTGGCTTGATCGTTAGTTGTGCAGACTGAAGAGCTTGAAGGACAATGCGCAATCGCTGCAAGTGTTGTTCGAAGCTAGACGAAAAGATGACCACGTCGTCCAGGTACACAAGGCACGTCTGCCACTTCAAAGCAGCTAAAACAGTGTCCATCATGCGTTGAAATGTGGCCGGAGCGGAGCAAAGTCCAAACGGGAGCACCTTAAATTCGTACAGACCGTCGGGTGTCACGAAAGCCGTTTTCTCGCGGTCTCGCTCGTCCACCTCGATCTGCCAATATCCGCTTTTCAGATCTAAGGAAGAGAAGAACCTGGCGTCCCGGAGTCGGTCAAGGGCATCATCGATCCTCGGGAGTGGGTATACGTCCTTTTTGGTAACATTATTCAGTTTCCTGTAATCAACACAGAATCGCAACGTGTTGTCTTTCTTTTTCACCAGGACCACCGGCGACGCCCACGGACTTGTTGACGGCTGTATAACGTCGTCTGCAAGCATTTCATCGACTTGCGTCCTAATAGCTTCGCGCTATTTAGGCGAAACGCGGTATGGACGCTGACAAACTGGTGGCGTGGCCGAATCGGTGACAATGCGATGCTTGGCTACCGGCGTACGTCCGACCTTGGAGCTCGCCGCGAAGCAATCTTTAAAATCAAGTAGCAGCGACGACAGAAGGTTCTTCTGATAAGGTGACAACTCCGGGTTGATTTTAACCTTCTGAAGGGCGTTACTTGGTGCGGCATCGTCGTGAAGATTCACTGTACGGGGCACAGATTCGGCAACCTACCCACGTCGCCGAGGAAGGCGACGGCCGTTCCCTTGGCGAGGTGCTGCATTTCGTTCGTGAAATTCGTCAGAAAAACTGTCGCACAGCCGTCATTCAGTTCAACAAGACCGCGCGCAATAGCCACACCCTTCTCGAGCAACAGCGAAGGGTGACTGTCCGCAATACCTTCGTAGTCGTGAAACGAGTCGTTCCTCACTAACGCCAGCACACTGGACCGTGGTGGCAGCATTACGTCGTCTTCGACTATACGCAGAGCGTTGACTCCTGGGCCTTCTGTGTTACTGTGCGCCACGGCTTGCTTCGTCGAAAATGTGACTCGCGCCTCGTGTAGATCGATCACAGCACCGTTTGCCTGTAGAAAGTCGAGGCCCAGGATCAATTCTCTCGAACACTCGCTCAACACGACGAATTCACCCACGTAGACGAAACCGCGGATGCCGACTCGGGCAGTGCACCTTCCGGCCGGGCTAATGAGGTGACCTCCAGCCGTGCGAATGCTAGGGCCCAACCATGGTGTCAATTCCTGGGCGAGGGTGTGGCTCATCACGGAATAGTCAGCCCCAGTATCAAGTAAAGCGATGGTGTCAGTTCTGTCAATCGTCACACGCGAATCAGAAGTAGCGCGTCGGATGCTGTCGCTACCCTGCCCCGGTGAGGAATCAGCGTATCGGTATATCGGCAGCGGAGGATCTTCAGTTTTCCCGACAGCAGCGGCCTTGCCTCCGGAGACCGCTGGAATTAGTTTTCCCGGCGTGGACTGGGAGAACGCCGCTCAGGGTAGCCGGCGTCTCGGCGAGGGCTTGGGGAACGGTAACGCAGCGGAGATGACGACCTAGGATCGTAGCGACCGTATGTCCCAGGCCTCTGAAGGGCCGACAGATGAGCTTCAATTTCGAATGGTCGTTCGCCATTCCGGGGGCAAGGGTCGTCGGGTGCGAAACCACGCAGACCCACTCGGCGGTACGGGCAGGCCCTGTAAAGATGTCCCGCCTCACCACAGTGGTAGCAAAGGGGCCGCCGGTCCGGTGCACGCCACACTTCACACTTCCGTGGCCGCTGATAAGCTGGTCGAGCAGGCACACGGGAAAGACAAGACTGCTGCGCTGCGTGAGTCGCGGTATTCACGTCGTAGCCTGGCGTCGGGGCCCGGCAGAGGACAGATGCATAGGTTGGTCTGACCTCAGTTTGTCTTGGGATCTCAGGCAGTTGTTGCTGCTGTGCTGCTAGGCGCACCTCGTCCCGGACGACTTCAGACAGCGATGTAACAGACGGCGCGCTGGGAGGCAGCTGGGGGGCTTGCAATTCCTCCCTGACGATCGACCTGATTAGGTCCCGTAAAACGGCCGCATCACTCCCTAGCGGCATTGAAGAAACAGCGGGCCCAAGCGTGCTTACATCCCGATTGTATTGCCGGGCTCCTTGCAGGAGCGTCGTCCCCATGGTAGTCGCTTCCGTGAGGAATTCGGCAACAGTACGCGGTGGACTGCGCACAAGACCGGCGAAAAGTTCCTGCTTGACCCCGCGCATGAGGTGGCGAAGCTTCGTCTCCTCCGCCATGGATGGGTCAGCACGCTTGAAGAGGCGCGTCATGTCCTCTACATACATGCGGACGCTTTCGTTAGTCCGCTGGTTACGGGAGCGAAGCGCAGCTTCAGCTTTCTCCCGGCGGTCTGCGTTGGGGAATGTAGCTATGAGGTTTTGGCGAAATGTCTCCCAGGTGGACAGGTTGCTCTCGTGGTTCTCGTACCATGTCCTAGCGGAGTCCTCGAGCGCAAAATACACATTATGGAGCTTACGGTCGTCGCTCCAACCGTTGTAGCGGGCGACCCACTCGAAGATGCCCAGCCAGTCTTCCGCATCTTCGTACACGTCGCCGTGAAAAGATGGCGGTGTTCGCGGCGTGTGGTAGAGGATGGGCGCCGGGAACCTACTGTCTGTGGCCATTTCCGGTGGGATCGTCGGTCGAGGCTGCGTCTTCCTCGTCGGGTTGTCAAGAGGCCCGAACTCAGGTGTCTCACCGCGGAGGCGGCGGCTTGGGCGCTGATGGACCGGTGTGAGTGCCGTCTTTATCTCGTAGGCGTACGCAGGTCGGGAAGCATACCCCGCACCTCCACCAGATGTGTATCAGTTGTTACACTGAAAAGGAACTGCAGCGGCTGAACGAGGGCCCCAGAGAAACGGACCTACACTTCAGCGTCGTCCACTTCTAGAGGCTGCGATCTCTTTCTTCTTCTACTTCCAATCCTCGTGTCAATATTCTGGGGTCGTCTTCTGGTTCTGTTTACAGGTCCAGTGCCTCTCTAACAGCGGTTCGGGCTCACCGTATGGCAGTGTATCCCAAACAACAAACAACATAACAAATAGAGCAATTGCAGAACTACTAACTCAGTATTCTCGTTTTAAGCCAAGATACTACAGACTGGAGAATCTATCCGAGCCAACAGCAGGGAACCAAGTACG